>NW_020867353.1:0-52433 GCF_003369695.1 Bos indicus x Bos taurus | reverse complement strand
TTTGGATGGCTCTAGCCCCAGAGTCATGGTCACAGTTTTTATTTATAGTTGATACAAATATACGTGATAGTAGGTAGGGCTCTTTCATTACTGCTTTTTTAAATGAAACTAGTTATTTTCCAGTTGGCTAGTTTCACGAGTGATCCCCTCTCTAGACAAATTCTGACTGTGATCATCAGTCAGAAACACAGAAGTAGTATAATTTATATAATCCTTTCTTGCTCTCTCCAGCCCCACCCCACATCCCCTTCTCATTTCTTTTTTTTTCCCCTTTTGGGCAAAAAGCAATTACTTCAACTCCACCCATCCACCTAATTTGATCAACACAGGAAAAGGGGGAAATAAAATTTTAATTTGGCTAGTAAGATTAGTACCTTTCCTACCTATCAGCAGGGAGTAGGAGGGGAATACTGTCATCAAGGTTAAATCTACTGCTGTGTGCTTGTGTGTGTGTGTGGATTTGTAAGTGTCTGTTATGTATCCTTTTATAAAGTTGAGTTACTTTCAATAGTGTCAGTTTATTTCAAAGAAATGAGTAGCATGTGATTGGTAAGAGGTGAAAATTCTTTTCCATAAGCAACTTCAGTTATTGGAACCAAACTATATTTTACTACGAATCACTGTCATGAATCAAACATAATTTGAAAAAAATGATTTAAAACATTTCTGGTGGGAACAGGTGGATTAACTCTGATCCTTATGCTGGTACATTGCTCAGGTACCATCAACATAGTCTTCTCACTTGACAGCAAGCCTACAACAGTTGCCATTTTGTGGTTTCCAATTAATTCAAAAGTCTTCTCTAAAATAAAAGTGTTTCTTTCCAATCACTGCCTTTCAAATATTTGATAAAATTCCTGTGAATAAGCAGAATTTAAATAAAGTCAGATAGTGTGAAGACTGCCTGAACAAAACAATTATTTACAGAGTGCCATGAGTTTAAACTGGGACTCTTACAAATCAAACTTCTTATAGTTGAGGTGGCTAATATTCCACACGTTCCTTTCCATGACATGAAATTGGTTTATTGTAGACATTTATCTTTACAAAAATTGGTGAAGGTGGAGGTGTTATAACATTAGCAAGTTAGAATTAGATTTCTAGACAATTTTGGGAAATTAGTTTTTTGCTTCTAATTGCTTACTTTACATATCATCTCAACTCTCATTCCACCTCATGAGTTGGACTAAGAATGACAATGTGCAGGAAATGAACCCTCCTTGGGCTAAGTGTTGGGAAATGTGAGTTCTCCTGCTTACTGTGGCGTCAGCAGCCTTCGGTACAGTCACTTCAAAAACTCGAACCTTAGATTTCTTATCTGGACAACATGAAAATTGAATTTGATATCCTCTGAAGTCATTGAAGATTTTGATTCATTGCCTCCAAGAGTGAGATCAACAGTTTATTATTTTTTTTTTAAAGATTCTGCCAAGTTCTTATCCATAGCTGAGTCTGGAACAACTGATGCAGAATTCTGTTTCTTACATTTGATGATTTATGATTCAGGCTTTTGGAAAGTAAATGCTGTATGTGGTAGACGAAATTGTGTGCCCCAAAATTTGTATGTTGAAAACCTAACTTCCCTCTGACTGTTTTTGGGAAATAGGCTCTGTAAAGGGGTGATTAACATTACCGCAATACACTTAACTAGAGTCTTTTATTCAGATTTTAGCATTTTCCCATCCTTTGCCCTATTCCTGTTCCAGGACCAAACGCAGGCACCGCGTTGCATTTAGCTGTTATGTTTCATGTATCTCTAGTTTCCTTCCAATCTGACACCATTTCTCAGTCCTTTCCTGGTTATCTATGATACAATGCCCTCAAGAAGTACTTGTCAATAATTCTGTAAATGTCCCTCAATTTGGATTTGTTTGATATTCTTTCATGATTAGAGTGGACATAATGGCTTTTAGGAAGAATACCACAGAGATGAAATGCATTCTCCTCACATCATGTATTAGGAAGTTCATGATAGACACATCACTTATCATTGAAAATGTTTATGTTGTTAGATGTCTGGCCTGGTTTCTGCACTGTAAAGTTACCTTATCCCCCATTCCATATTCTGTTTATTAAAAATGCATAATTAAAGCACAGTATACATTCAAAGGGAGAGCAATTAAGCTCCCCTTCAGGAAGAAGAGTAGCAATGACCTTGCAGCTGTCTGGTAAAATTGCCACAGTAATTAATAAGCAATTTGGGGCAGTTAGTCTGGGACTGGGCAAATATTGTTACTTTGTTACTTTTACCCCAGTGATTTTAGCATTCCATTCGTGGGTATTGGCCTGAAGTCCTTTAACCAGTGTTCTAATTGTGATCTTCTGTTTCTCTCATTGTTTTTGTATTTATTATTGGGAAATAATATGTAAGGAAGATTTGTTCCTTCTCCTCTATTTACTTGCATATTACTTATTTATATCAGTAATATACTTGTTGACACATTTTATTCTTTGAACTTCCCCAGTGGCTCAGTTGTAAAGAGTCCACTTGCAATACAAGAGACAAGGCTTTGATCCCTGGGTTGGGAAGATCCCTGGGTTGGGAAGATCCCCTAGAGAAGGAAATGGCAACCCACTCCAGTATTCTTGCCTGGGAAATCGCATGGACAGAGGAGCCTGGCAGGCTATAGTCCATGGAATTGCCGAAGAATTGGAGACAACTTAGCAACTAAATAACAACATTTTATTCTTTGAGTTTTATTACACTACTACCCTTATCAGGCAACAGGACTTAGGATGGAAGCACCAAATGGATTCTTCCTCAGAGTTTCCAAAAGGGAGCAGCCTTGCTGACAACTTGATTTAGATGTCTGGACTACAGAGGTGTGAGATAATAAATTCCTGTTGCTTTTAGCCACCAAGTGTATAATTTACTATGGCAGTCCTAGGAAACTAATATAGTAATTAGAATATACACTGAATTGGGTGAATTAAATAAGATGATATTAAATCTTATGTAAGAATAAATTACCAAGAACAACAAATGATATTATGAAAAAGTAGTATAATAAAGCACCACAGGCTTATCAGATGGTAGACAGTATTATAAAGTACTTGCCATTAAATAATTACAAAACAATTATGACTATGACTCAGGTATTTTTCAAAGTACATGAATTTGAAATAGACCCAGAATATATGAAAATTAATATATAGATCCTAATTGGATTCAGAGACAAAAGGCAAATTAATTCACAAATAGTACTGGTGTACTCATCTCACACACTAGTAAAGTAATGCTCAAAATTATCCAAGCCAGGCTTCAGCAATACGTGAACTGTGAACTTCCTGATGTTCAAGCTGGTTTTAGAAAAGGCAGAGGAACTGGAGATCAAATTGCCAAAGTCTGCCAGATCATCAAAAAAGCAAGAGAGTTCCAGAAAAAACATCTATTTCTGCTTTATTGACTATGCCAAAGACTTTGATTGTGTGAATCACAATAAACTGTGGAAAATTCTGAAAGAGATGGGAATACCAGACTACCTGACCTGCCTCTTGAGAAACCTGTATGCAGGTCAGGAAGCAACAGTTAGAACTGGACATAGAACAACAGACTGGTTCCAAATAGGAAAAGGAGTACATCAAGGCTGTATATTGTCACCCTGCTTATTTAACTTATATGCAGAGTACATCATGAGAAATGCGGGCTGGAAGAAGCACAAGCTGGAATCAAGATTGCCAGGAGAAATATCAATAACCTCAGATATGCAGATGACACCACCCTTATGGCAAAAAGTGAAGAACTAAAGAGTCTCTTGTTGAAAATGAAACAGGAGAGTGAAAAAGTTGGCTTAAAGCTCAACATTCAGAAAACAAAGATCATGGCATCCAGTCCCATCACTTCATGGCAAATAGATGGGGAAACACTGGAAACAGTGTCAGACTTCATTTTTTTGGGCTCCAAAATCACTGCAGATGGTGACTGCAGCCATGAAAGTAAAAGACGCTTACTCCTTGGAAGGAAAGTTATGACCAACCTAGACAGCAAATTAAAAAGCAGAGACATTAATTTACCAACAAAGGTCCGTCTAGTCAAGGCTATGGTTTTTCCATTAGTCATGTATGGATGTGAGAGTTGGACCATAAAGAAAGCTGAGTGCCGAAGAATTGATGCTTTTGAACTGTGGTGTTGGAGAAGACTCTTGAAAGTCCCTTGGACTGTAAGGAGATCAAACCAGTCCATCCTAAAGGAAATCAGTCCTGAATATTCGTTGGAAGGACTGATGCTGAAGCTGAAGCTCCAATACTTTGGGCACCTGATGCAAAGAACTAGCTCATTTGAAATGAGTGATGCTGGGAAAGATTGAAGGCAGAGGAGAAGGGGACGACAGAGGATGAGATGGTTGGAGGGCATCACTGACTCAGTGGACATGAATCTGAGCAAACTCGGGGAGTTGGTGATGGACAGGGAGGCCTGGAGTGCTGAGGTTCATGGGGTCACAAAGAGTTGGACACAACTGAGCGACTGAACTAAACTGAATACTGGCACAGCAGATTTTCATCAAGAGAAAGATAGCTGGACTATTATCAAACCTACTCCAGAAATTAAATCCAGACATAGTAAAGATTGAAATGTTTTAAAAATTGTTGAAATAAAGAGCTCTGACACTACATTTAATATCTATAACCTTGGGAGAAACAAGACAAGAATTCCAGCAGCTATTAAAAAATATTGACACACTTGATCATATAAAAATTAAAAACAAACACAAGTTTTTATACAGAAGCAGACACTTGAAACAAAGTCACCAATAAATATTTAGGGAAATGATATTTGTAAAGCTCATTGTTCATAAAATGTTAATATATGTAATCTAATACAAAATGATATATATAATTAATGCTTTTCATTTTAATAAGGGACAAAATGATCTAATAGAAAATGGGTAATTCAAGAAAAGGATATTTTAAAAGCTGACAGATTTATTAAAGTTTTTCATATTCTCAGATTGAAAAATGCAAGAACAAGTCATATGTAGATGCTAGTGTGTAACCATTAAACTGGTTAAGAAAGGGGGAGAACTATTGCTGACATCAATGAACAGAAATTTTAAAGGCTAACTGGAGACTTACCAAGAGATATCTGTTTATGAGCAAAAAATTAGGGCCTTCTCTGGTTGTCCGTGGGGTTAAGACTCTGTACTCCGAGTGCAGGGGGCCCAGGTTCAATCCCTGGTCAGGGAACTGGATCCCACATAGCACAGCTACAAATTCCACATGCTATGACTAAGACCTGGCACAGCCAAAGTTAAAAAATAAAAACAGAAGTAAATTATCATTTGACTCAGACATATCACCTTTAAAATATCTCACATATATGTAAAACCTCCTGTCTATGAAGGAAGTCTTGGTTTCAACACTTTGACGGTGACCAAACACTGGGGAAAAGTGAATGCATATTATCATTATGAGTGAAGTAACTTAATAAATCATGATGTTTTTATTATATAATAGTATGTCATAATTTTTAAAGAATATAGCAAAAATATGACTGGACTTGAGTGATGTGCCATTATATAAGATCAGCATCGTTTTTAAAACCACAGTAACACATGTTTATGAGTGAGAAGATAAAAATGGAAGATGTGTCTTTTTAGAAGAAGTCATTTGACATAGGGTTATAGGTGATGCCTGAAAAGAACGGAAAGAGATTAGAAATAAGACAAGCAAACATGAAAATGGAGAAATAAGAACTATACTAAGAAGAAACATGGATTTCTTTTATTCAGTAATTATGTGAAGTGGAAGTGTTAGTCACTCAGTCGTGTCCTGACTCTTTGTGACCCCATGGACTGTAGCGTGCCAGGCTCCTGTGTCCTTGGGATTCTTCAGGTAAGAATACTGGAGTGGGTAGCCCTTCTCCTCTCCAAGGGATCTTCCTGACCCAGAGATCGAACCAGGTCTTCTGCTTTGCAGGCAGATTCTTTACCATATGAGCCACCAGGGAACAATGTAGTTATGTGGAAAGTATATTCAATGTGTTTAAATTCCATAAGTAAAACCCTAATGCTCTCAGATGTGTGTATAGGTGTGTATGTATTTGTATCAGTAAAAAGAAATTCATGGAAAGAAAAAGAGGCTGTTAGGGGAGTGGGTAAATAGTAGTAAATAATTTGTTTTGTCTTCATACATTTTGCATTGTTTGTTATATGATGGGGTTCAGAACATACTACTGCAAAATGTTTTTCCTTGGCAAATCGAATATCTTTAAGTTGAAGGAGTCTGAGAAACAGCAGAAGCAGAAAGGTCATGCTGACCTCCCCACCTTTCTCAACCTTCTTCCCTGAAATGGTCATCTATCTTTCGTGTAGAATTTACCCTTCCAGTACTAGAAGGAAAGAAGTCATTATTATTACCAGAAACTGGAAATTTAGGGCTGAGAAAGTGGTACAAATAAACCTCGTTATACTAACCCTTATCTTCCTAACTTATTCCTTCACCATTTACTACCCCCTCCCAAACTCTTTTGTCTTGTTAATTCTTCACAAATGTATTGTTTCTTCATCTAAATGCTATCAAAGTTTCCCATTCTGGAGAGCTTTTCATTCTCGTGTGAAGGCCCCGTGTGCATGTGAAAGTTAACACACTTTGTATGCTTTTCTCTTAGTCTGTCTTTGTCCCTGTACTTTCAGATGCAGCCAAAGACCCTAAGGGGTTGAGAAAAGCTTTTTCCCATTCCTACATTATGCACGTATTACAATGAAAATGAGGGGGGAAGAAAACCTCAAAAAAAGAATTAATTTGATTACATAAAAATGTTTAAATTGCTGGCACAAAATGCCAAAAAGCCACCAAGAAAATACAAAGAAATATTTACTTCAAATAAGAAAATTTTAAAATCCTTAATATTTAAGGAGTCAAACTGAACATGAAAAACAATGAGAAATAGAGAAGCCAAGAAATAGATTAATCATTATGAAATTTCTGAATTTTCAGAAAAGAAGAAATATCTACATAAATATTCAAATTTACTATAAATCAGAATAATAAATATTATAACTGCAAAGTTTTTACTTGTCACCTTTCTAATTAGCAAAGTTTAAAAACTATATTGGTGAGAGCACAGCATGAAAAACACTACATTATTCTGCTGATGAAAGTGTAAATTAGTAGATATTTTTGGAAAAACATTTGACAATCCATTTTAAGTAATATAAAATATTAATATTCAGTGATTAAAAGATTCTAAGTTTAGAAATACTCTTAAGAAAATTTAAAGAAAAGTATGAATACAGAATGGAGAAGGAAATGGCAACCCACTCCAGTGTTCTTGCCTGGAGAATCCCAGGGACGGGGGAGCCTGGTGGGCTGCCGTCTATGGGGTCGCACAGAGTCGGACACGACTGAGCGACTTAGCAGCAGCAGCAGCATGAATACAGAAATTGAAGAATTATATAACACCTTGAATAATTATAAACAAAAATGTCAGTATTAACTTAGTGGTAAGGAAATAATTTGTATCCAACAGTAGAATTGGATGTGGTATGATCCATAGCGATAGGTTACTGTTTTTAATGACATTAAAAGATGCTTATTATAAAATTATAAGCATGTAAATAAGGTAAAGTCCTGTATATTATTTTGATTTTATTTGCAGATTATTTAACATTACTGAAAATAAAGATTCTACAGTATCATTAGAGCTAGAAGTGGAATGTTCTGTTGTATAAACTTGTAAATATTCTGTTTTTTCATAATGAACATTTATTGATTTTATGAAAATCCAAGTTAAAAGTTAGTTGCATAGTTGTGTTTGACTGTTTGGGATCCCATGGATTGTAGCCTGCCTGACTCCTCTGTTCATAAAATTCTCCAAGCAAGGGAATACTGGAGTGGGTTTTAATTTCCAAAAGTAAAGAATAACTGCTTGGATATGTGTTTGCTTTTTGATGATATTTACTTGTGTTAATGTCATTTTGAAATAACCAGAGTAGATTGATGCAACTATTGTTAGTTTCTGAGTTTAGTAATTCAGTATATATTGGATATAACTGCACCTAGAATTCCCAGGTCAAATTTCATGTTCTTTTCCCTCTCCTACACTCATCTGTGTGTTGGTTGAATAAGAAATTGATCTTTTGTATGTCTTATGTGGTAATTGACATCATTATTCTGATATGTTTGTCTGTTTTTGGTTATAGATTAAATCACTGCTCCTAAGAGTTAGGGGAAGAATTTCTTCTGAAAAATAGAGTCTTTCTAAATATTGGTCATTCAAGCAGGAGGTAAGTTGTTTTTTTTTTTTAATAAGTTCTTGCCTTATTAATGAAGAAACTGATCAGTTCTTTTACACTAGGTAAACACAGATATTGGATGCTATTTATAAATAAGAATTCAGAACTATTCAAGCTCAAAGCAACTTTACGTAACTTTAAAAATTAATTACTTAGTTAATGGGCCCTTGGTCAAGGGCCACCATGCTATAGATAAAAAGAGAATGTATTTAAATGGGTGAGTTATATGGTGTGTGAATTACATCTCAATAAAGCTTTTCAAAATAAAATGCGTAACTTTTTAACCAGGACAACGAAACTTAATTTGACAATGGAAATAAAGAAAAATATTATATAGAAAACATGAAAAAATGATGGCAGAAATAAATTTTAATACTGTATAAGTGGAAACACTTAAAAGCAATATTTTTCAGATTAAATTTGAAAATGTGATAGTATGTTCTCTATAAAATTATACTTAAAAATACACAAATAAAGGTTGAAGACTAACTCAAAAGAATGTATAAAGCCAATATGGTGGAGGAGAATATGCTATAAATGTTACATCTCTCAAAATTAAGAACCAAAAATATAATAAGAGGCAATGAATGAATAAATAAATAAAGTGCAAAACTAAAACCTTTTTAGAAAAAACAGGAGAAAATGTAGGTCTGGTTATACATTTTTAGATATAACATCAGAAGTACGAGCCATGAAACAAAAGTTGATAAGATGGACTTACTAAAAGTTAAAAAAAAAATTTTGCCTTGTAAAAGACAAGGTTAAGTGAATGAAAAGGCAAGGAAAAGGTGAAAATAATTGCAAAGTCCTCATATCTTATAAAGGACTTGTATCCAAAATATGCAAAGAACTTTTAGAATTCAACAATAAGAAAATAAACAATCCAGGTTAAAAATGGGTGTAACAGATTGTTCACCCAAGAAGATAAACAAATTATAAACAAGCACATGAAAAGTGCTCAGCCTCTTGTATTGCTGTTGTTCTTTAGTCAGTAAGTTGTGTCTGATTCTCTTGTGGCCCCATGGACTGTAGCCCGCCGGGCTCCTCTGTCTGTGGGATTTCCTAGGTAAGAATACTGGAGTGTGCCATCTCCTACTCCAGGGGATCTTCCTGACCCAGGGCTTGAACCTGTGTCTCGTGCATTGGTAGGTGGATTCTTTACCACTGAGCCACCAGAAAAGCAGCCTTGAGTCCTTAGGGTTTTGCAAATTAAAGCAACAGTGAAATATAACTAAAAACTATTACATTGGTACAAAAAAGAAACCCTGCCAATATAAATTGCTGACGTGCGTGTAGATCAGTAGGAACTCTGTTCATTGCTGATGAGAATGAAAAATGGTACGGCTACTTTGAAAGATAGTTTGACTATTTCTATTTGTCTACTTTATTTTTTAAGTGTTTATTTATTCTTGGCTGTGCTGGGTTTTCATTGCTGCACGGGCTCTTATCTAGTTGTGGTGAGCTGGGGCTACTCCATAGTGTGGTGTGCGAGCTTCTCACTGCAGTGGCGGCTCCTGTTTGGGAGCTCGGGCTGTAGGGTGCACAGGCTTCAGTGCTTGAGGCATGTGGGCTCAATACTTGCAGTTCCTGGGCTCTAGAGCACAAACTCAATAGCTGTGGCACACAGGCTGAGTTGCACAGCAGCATGTGGGATCTTTCCACACCAGAGATCCTCTACTGCTAGGTGGGTTCTTAACCACTGAGCCACCAGGGAAGCCCATTTGGCTACTGCTTACAGAGATAAACATAGCTTTTCCTTATGAGTCAGTAACCACTCATCTCGATATTTACATAATTGACTTGAAAATGTATGCTTACATGAAGCTCTGTACATTTATAGCAACTGTATTTTGTATTTTTTTGTCTGCACTGTGTGGCATGTAGGATCTTAGTTCCCCAATCTGGGACTGAACCCAAGCCCCCTGCAGTGGAAGCACAGATTCTTAGCCACTGGACCACCAGGGAAGTCCATGGCAACTTTATTCATAATTGAAAAAAATCTGGACACAACCAGGATGTGCTCCAATAGATGGAATTAATAAACAAACATTGGGTCGTCCATACCACAGTATTCAGGAATGAAAAGAAGTTAGGTATCCCACCATCAATAGCCATTAAAGAATATTAAATATATATTGTATCTGTTTAAAAAATGAAGCCTTGAATACAGTTAATGGACAGATGACAGTGTATGTTGTACATAATATAATGTTCTACAAATCAACATGAAGAAAGGCACCTCAATAGAATAACTGGTCAAAATATGAAAATATATGATGAGGCAATTCATATAAGAGTAAACCCAAAAGGCTGCCATGTTTACAAATATCCAATTTCATTAACAATAAGAAAAATGTAAGTGAAACCAACTGTGAAAAATCACTTTATGCTGAAAAGTTTGATGCTATCTAGAGCAGGCAGGCTGCAGAAGGCAATGGCACCCCACTCCAGTACTCTTGCCTGGAAAATCCCATGGATGGAGCAGCCTGGGAGGCTGCAGTCCATGGGGTCGCTAAGAGTCGGACACGACTGAGCGACTTCACTTTGACTTTTCACTTTCATGCATTGGAGAAGGAAATGGCAACCCACTCCAATGTTCTTGCCTGGAGGATCCCAGGGACAGGGGAGCCTGGTGGGCTGCCGCCTGTGGGGTCGCAGAGTCGGACACGACTGAAACAACTTAGCAGCAGCAGCAGCAGCGGAGCAGGCAGTGATGAATGGCTGCTGGAACTCTTCTATACTGCCAGTGAGAATGTAGGCTGTTACCTCCATCAAACAATGTGGGAGAGCAGGCTAGTAGTTTTTACTGAAGTAAACATACACAGTGCTGGCCATCCAGTACTGTGTCCCACTCCTGTATGAGCCTTATGGAGATTTCTCATAGATACATGAAGAGACACATGTGAGGATGTTCCTCACAGTGTTATTCAGAGGGCCACGCATTTAGAAAAGGAGACTTGGCCATCCAGCACAGGAAAAGTGTCCGTATAAAGTGCAGTGAATGCAAACAAGAGTACTAAGCACCTGTTAGAAGAAATAGAGTAGAGATAGCAGCGTGACAGATCTTAAAAATCAAGTGCTGGTTAAGAAAAACTAAGAAACAGAATACCATTAGGTAAATAAAAATTTCATACGCACAAAATAACAATTCTTAGTTTGCAAGAATGCATAATTCATACTATCTTGGTTTGAGAATCTAGCAAAGCAGAGGCAGAAGCAAGTTGTCAGTCCTAATTATTTATTGGAAGGCACAAGTCCAGGGAAAACAGAAGCGAGGTGGCGAAGGATAAGATGCTAAAGCAGAGTGATGGTTACTGCTGTGGCCACTGCTTTATGGAGAGCTACAAAAAGATGCAGCTTGTCTCTCCTGTGTCCTGTGCACATGCTTGGCCATGTGAGATATTTCTGGACAGACTCTATGGAATAATGCTTTAGAAAAGTCAACAGAAGGTTGGAATAAAGAGGGAATTTGTTGATCTCGTCTCCTGTCTCCGTTGGTCAAAATCCTTCACAGGGAAATCATTCCACTTCAATTCAAGGTTGAGAATGGTAGTTGGCTCTTTGGGAAGTCAGACCCCATGCCTCCTGGGTGGCATGTTGTGGAGTGGTGGGAGAATTTAAAAATCCCAAGCTTCAGATGAAGGATGCGTACGGGCACTCATGGGTTCCTGGCTTCGGCCATGGCCGAGGTAGAACAAGTAGGCAAGATTCAAGAAAACTGATTATGAAGAGACATGTGTCATATATGACACACATGTAGTAAAAAAGGTGCACATGGAACATGTTAAAATGTTCGTCTCTGCTGGGAGAACAGAGAAGAGAAATGTGGATAAAGGGGATGCATAAAACAAGAGAGTACTTGCTGGGTGTAAGGATGACAGTCAGTCATGAATCAGAGTTTAATCAACTTCACTTCTTTACCTAAATTCAAAAAGAAAAGGTGATGGAGAAAGTTCAGTAGACTTTATCATAATATCAGCAAATAAGTGGGGCATGCATGCATGTTCAGTCATGTCCGATTCTGCCACCCCACAGACTGTAGTCCGCCAGTCTCCTCTGTCCATGGGATTCTCCAGGCAAGAATACTGGAGTGGGTAGGTATTTCCTCCTCCAGGGGATCTTCTTGACCCATGGATGGAACCTGCATTTCCTGCATTGGCAGGTAGATTTTTTTTTTTTTTTTTTACCATTGAGCCACCTGGGAAGCCCAAATAAGTGGGGCATGAGATCCTAAATCTCTTTACCTGTTCAATTATTGAACAAGCATAAGATTGGGTATTGTGGTTGAAGATAAGCCATTTTCCCCTCTTTTTAATGGAGAAAACTAAATCAATATTGATTTTGTTTAATTAAAGCTGTGAATAAAAGTGGGATAAAAGTAACATTTCCCATATTACAAATATTATCAAGAGTACTGAGAAGGGCCAAGCATGATTTGTGTGTATCCATAAATCCAAATGGAGAGAAATTATTTGCTAATGCCTTGCCAAATGTGGAGCTTCCCAGGTGGCTCAGTGGTAAAGAATCCACCTGCCAATGCAAGAGACACAAGAGACATGGGTTTAATCCCTGGGTCGGGATCCCCTGTGTTTAATTTAGAAAAGTATTGTTTATTAAGTATTAATCCCGGAGGTCTTGAGTCAGCAAAATGCTATCTCTGTGAAAGAGAAGTGCTGAATATTTGAGGGAACAGTACTTGTGTCCCGTTCAAATTCCCATGTTGAAGCCCTAACTCCCAGTGTGATGTATTAGGAAGTGGGGCCCTTGGGAGGTGATTAGATTTAGGTGAGATCACAAGGGTGGGGCTTCTCAGGATGGTACTAGAATAGACATTTGCTTCATTCCTTACAAATTAAGAGGTGCAGTTATTCTCGTTGCTGAACTGAATCTATAATCTCAAGCAGTATCGGGAATTTAGTGTCTGGCCTCCTGTTCTCTCCCTTTTCATTGTCTTGTCACAGCTTCTGTCATTGTGTTGACCCTCTCTCCAGTTTTTCTTGGCCAGCACTCTGAACTTTTAACTGTACAATAGCACAGCATAAAAGTTGAAAGAGAGAGCTGCAGCTCTGTCTCAAGTTCGGGAAATTCCAGAGAAGAGCTCTGAGTGATCAGAATCTCAGCTTTGTAGCCACAGAGTGAGTGGGGCTTGAGGCATGTTAGAACGAGATGGAATGAGTGAGGAGTGAAAGCAAGTCTTCAGATGAAGATTAGGACAATATAACCAGGAGGTAGAAATAAAAGTTGGTCAGGAGTTTAAAAAAAGGAAATTATGATTTCCTAGTGTTTGCAAATACTTAACAAATATTAATTTGGGGGATTTTAAAATAAAGTTCCAGGGATTTCTTGAGAAGTCTCCAAATCATATTATAATTAAAGATATATGTTATAATTCTGATAACATATATCTTTAATAATGATAAATGATTATAATACTAAAAAATTAATCATTTTTCTGTGATAGAAATCTATGATAGAAAGTTTTGGAGTTTTTCTATTAAAATATACAGTATTAACAGATGCATGTTTTGTTATCAACATTTTGTTTAGATTATAAATTTCAATATCTTGTACACATAATCAGTATCTAAATAGTATATTTCATGATAGATGGGAAGATGATTATAAAATGCCTACTAGGAGTCATTTTACAAATTGAAAAATAATATCACAAAAATTTATCACACTCAAAATGAAGTTTTAAAACATCTAAAACATTGATTGCCATATCCTTTAGTTTTGATCTTGACAAAAATTCTAGATGTAGAAAAATGCCTTCCAGTTTGCAGTAAAATTGGTTGAAATATCAAGTGTCTGAAACACATTTATTCTGGGCATTTGAATACAAATTGTTTTACATAAGCTCTTTTTTGGTTTTTTTTGTTTGTTTGTTTAATGATTAAGGTAAGTATTTTGTGTGCTTGCCCTGATTTTGATATTGATATTGTTTTTTGCTAATTCATATTTTAGATCAAATTTTCATCTTATGTGCACATCTTTTCTTCGCATTTCTTCTGCTAATGGGTTATAAAGAAGAATCAAATATAGCCAACATGCAAAACTGGAGAATGCCAGTGGTCATTTTTACATGCTATGCAAACACAGCAGCATTAATATATTTCAGCAAAGATAACATCTCTACACGTGGTCATGTGTCAAGGTTTCTTTTGCATCCAAACTTATTATTTCTTGGAATCCTATTTCCTGGATTAGTATGATGTATCCTTTGAGTATGAACTTGCTAATATGTATTTTATTTGCAAGAAATAATGCATTGCTCTTAGCAGCAGACAGGGTCTCAGTACACTTGAATAACATATCAGTGGCTACAAGTGAGAGGGACCGAGAGGGACTGATTACATCATGAACACATTCCTTTCCTAAGCAGTTCTTATCCTGGTTTCCAGAAATCTTGGTCATAAACCCCTACTTCTCCTGCAGCCTCTTTTTTCTTTTCTTTCTTTTTTTTTTTTAACTCTGCTTCAACTTGACCTCTGTGGATTCTTTCAAAGCATGAACATTTATGTGTTGATAGTTCAGCTTTAATTCTCTCAGGAGAATTATAATTTCTTATTTCCTTATTTCTCAATTCATTTATTCTCAGAACTCAGGATTAGGAAGAACATAAATTTTCTAAGAGGTGTTGCTAAGGGATCCCCAGGTGAATACACTACATTTTTCTGAATCCCTTAAATACCTCATCTCAAAAAAAAAAAAAAATTGTTTGATTCTGAAAGATGTGATGACTTTTGATGTTACCAAGGGAGACTGTGTTCACAAAACAAGCTCATAGCTGGTTGTTCATCCTTTCTCTTCCACTAACAACCTGTCCCTTCAATCCCAATTGCTATCACTGAGGGGAAGAGCTGCTCCTTAGGGCAACTTAAGCTCAAAAGGAAATTTTATTCAATGCATGGATCTCTTCATCCTAGAGATAAAATTATGTCTATTTTATATTGTATATTTAAAACTGCTTTTGATAAAACAGCACACATTTGATCATTGACTTCTGTAAGATATGAAAATACAAGAAAAATAGGTCTAAAAGCAAGTATAAAATTTTAAAAGTAATAAAATATCTACTGTTGTTGTTGTGTTGTTTTTATTTAGTCACTAAGTCATGTCCGACTCT
This sequence comes from Bos indicus x Bos taurus, assembly GCF_003369695.1. Classification (NCBI taxonomy): domain Eukaryota; kingdom Metazoa; phylum Chordata; class Mammalia; order Artiodactyla; family Bovidae; genus Bos; species Bos indicus x Bos taurus. Next base: position 37,070 of record NW_020867353.1, on the reverse strand, counting down.
TTGTGACCCCATGGACAGGAGCTTGCCAGGCTTCTCTGTCTGTGGATTTCCCAGGCGAGAATACTGAAGGGTATTGCCATTTTCTTTTCCAGAAGATCTTCCTGGTCCAGGGGTTGAACCCATGTTTCCTGCTTGGCAGGCTGGTCCTTTACCACTGAACCACCTAGGAAACTCAAAATATCTATTAGTGTCTCCTTATCTTTTATTTTGTTTCTTCTTTTATATTAGAGGATGCCACAATCTAAATGCTTGACTGAAACAGTTCTTCTAACTTGTTATGATATTATTTAACCTTTTTTCAGTTATTTCAATCATTCCTTTCTTCAAGCAATAATTAAATAGTACAACATTTGTTCTGCTGTTCAGCTAATCTGTGTTTTGTGCTTGATTTGTGTCTGGACTTCCAAATGGTACATTCTCTGTGATAATTTTCTTATCAGTTCAAAACAAATAGATGTTTTCAAAAGATCTTTCTCCTTTCCAAATTCAGATCTGGAGCTCTACAAACCAAAATCAGGATATGGTTACCCGGGTAACTATGATTCCATGTAGGATTCTCTTGCCTCTATATTCTTGATTTTTTTTTCTTAATCAGTAGTTAATTCCTTTAAAAAAAATCATTTTTTGGAGAATGGGCATTCCCAATAGCCCAAATGGTTTACAATTCTTATTCAATAGTTCAACCTCTGTCTTTCCTCCCGAGGAGTTAAATTGGTGTCCAGGACACAAACTAAAGACACACAGTGCTGCAGCAGAGTGAAAGGTTATATGATCAGTCAACAAGCTGTTGGGAAAGGTCAGTAATATTACAATTATTAAAAAGTACATTTTCTTTGGGGATCAGAAATAAAGATCCTCAATGAAGAACTAATGAAGCTAAAGTTTGCTCTTCTCTGTTTACACATTCCAGGTACTCTCTGACCTTCAGAAATTGTACATTGTCTCAGATCCTGCACGGCAATTTTAATTTTCTTGAATTGCAGCAGAGCTATGCTCCTGTTCTATTTGTCCGTATACTTAGATTTATTAAAGTCGAATATTTCAAATATGTCTTTCCCTTCTTTTGGTTCTGCAATTTTCAGGTGGTTGTAAACACTTTTTAAAAGTAAATGAAAACAAGTAAAATGCTGAGCTTGGCTCTTAATCTCCTTTTTTTCTAGAGTTGTTATCTGAAATCAGTTACTAGCAGCTGGAAAGGTGTATAGAAATATGGGTCCAAAATGACCAATGATTATCTCTATCTGCCTGAGAGAGGTTTTAGGGATTGAACTGAAGGATCTGGAGGAGTACTTGGCATATTTCAGCATTATTTTCCTTTGGTGTTTTTTGGACCATATATTTTAAGATTTTTATATCAAGCTTTAGAGAATGCAATATATTTTTCCAACTGTTACAGCAAACATAACTTAAAATACATAAAAACACTATGGAGCACAAGTTTGAAAATCCTGCATGTAAGTGTTCAATATCATCATACTGATTAGCATCGCATACACAAAACCAGAAGAAATCTTCCTAGCTTACCAACTCAAAGAGGAAATTTTCCAGTAGATAGTTCATGAAGGCAAGACAGAATAGAAACAATTCTAGTGTGTATGTTCTGTAAAAGACAAGGTAACATAGTGAAAAACACTTTTTAGATACACTGGTAAGTAATAGAGAAATCAAGTATTTTGAGCCCAGTTCTTCCCTACATATAACAGCAGAATATACCTATATGTTTTTTTTTCCCTAAATTATCAGATTTTATGAGAACCACTGATAGACACTGATCCTAGAGAAATGGGGGAAAAAAGTTGGGATAGACATGTACACACTGCTATATGTAAAATGGACATCCAACAAGGACCTACCGTAGAGCACAGGGAAATTTTCTCAATATTATGAAGCTGTCTGGATGGGAGGGGAGTCTGGGGGGAAATGGATAAATGTACGTGTTATGGATGAATCCCTTTGCTGTCTACTTGAAACCATCACAACATTGTCAATCAGCTATACTCCAAAACAAAACTGAAAAGTTAAACAAAATTAAAAATACAAAAAATTGAAGTGAACACTGTTATTGTTCCAGCTTACTGACTTATAGCACAGGGAAGAGGAAACTTAGACTCTGGTGGATTCCTTAAATTGACAAAGCAAAGTTGAAAATCCAATGAGACAAAAATACAGGTAACAGGACAAAGTACCAGAGAAGAGAGGGCTACACAGATAAAAAGTGAATAGGGTCCCTCTCACGTATGCAGCCAAATACTAGGCAGCCCCCTCATGTACCTACGCCATATGTGTGAGGAAAATACTCGAAGTCAGGGAAAGAGCCAGAAATGTTTCAGAGGAGAGCGGTACTTGGTGCCTACAATGCTCCACAACCAGGCTGAAAACATCATAGTTTATGGGGCATTGGGTAATACACTCAGAAGTGTTTTGCTTTAGTAATGAAATAAAAAGACGCTTACTCCTTGGAAGGAAAGTTATGACCAACCTAGCAGCATATTAAAAGCAGAGACATTACTTTGCCAGGAAAGGTCCATCTAGTCAAGACTATGGTTTTTCCAGTGGTCGTGTATGGATGTGAGAGTTGGACTATAAAGAAAGCTGAGTGCCAAAGAATTGATGCTTTTGAACTGTGGTGTTGGAGAAGACTCTTGAGAGTCCTGTGGACTGCAAGGAGAGCCAACCAGTCCATCCTAAATGAAATCAGTCCTGAATGTTGATTGAAAGGACTGATGTTGAAGCTGAAATTCCAATACTTTGGCCATCTGATGTGAAGAGCTGACTCATTTGAAAAGACCCTGATGCTGGGAAAGATTGAAGGCAGGAGGCGAAGGGGACAACAGAGGATGAGATGGTTGGATGGCATCACCAACTCAATAGACATGAGTTTGAGTAAACTCCAGAAGTTGGTGATGGATAGGGAGGCCTGGCGTGCTGCAGTTCATGGGGTCACAAAGAATTGGACATGACTTAGCAACTGAACTGAACTGACTAACTGAACTGAATGGGATAAAATTTGAATGTGGAAATGCCTAGTAATGGCTTCCCTGGTACCTTGGTGGTAAAGAATCTGCCAATGGAGTTGAGTTAGATCTCTGGGTTGGGAAGATCCCCTGGAGTAGAAGTGGTAATCTACTCCAGTATTCTTGCCTGGAAAATCCCATGGTCAGAGAAGCCTCATGGGCTACAGTCTATGGAGTCACAGGACTTAGCAACTGAGCAACGACAATGCCTAGTAAGATGGATGGGAAAGGAAAAATTATTTTTTTGCCCAGTAATTTAGGAATGAAGCTCAATGATCCTTTAAGGAATATAAACAGATCCAGCTCTCAACAAGAGAAAATTCATAAAATATGGCATCAATTAAAAATTGATATATGTATAGAAACAGGAATATGCAAATTATTAAAAAGGAAACTCAATCATCAAAACTCACCCAGAACTCATGCATAGCCTAGAAATAGCAGAAAGACATATTCAGACAATTATTATAACTGTACCCTGCATATTCAAAAAATCAAGTAGAAACATGACAATATTGATACTTTTAGAAAGACCAAAATTGAACTTGAAAGGTGAAAACTAAAATATGTGAGGTGAAAAATATACTGAACAGAATTAATGGTGTGGTCAGTACAGGATTACTACTCGGTGATTTTATCCCCAGCTATTTAACTTTTCTCGTTATGGGTTTCTTTAAGCTCATGTAAAGTCTAAGGTGGCTGCTTTGCATCTGGGGCCAAAAGAAGAATAAAAGGTAAAATGGCAGAACAAGACTTGCAAACAAGCCAGCTTCCTTTAAGATTAACCACAAGCTGCACAAAACTTTTCTCCTTATATCTCATTGTCCAGAACTTAAAAAAAAATGGTTACCCATGTTTGCGCATTAGGCAAGCAAAGGTAATATTTTATTCCAAGGGAATAGCAAAATGTGTAGCTGACAACTAGAGAAAGAAAAGTGAGCTTTATGGATTTAAGAAAAAATAGAATTAGTTGCTTCAATAGGACTGATCTTTCAGTTGAAATTCTTAGTGTTTTGGGGAGGATCTATTTGTAGTATAGATTAAAGTTGAAAGGTCAAATGTAATGAGAAATAAATAGATTGTTGCCTTTTTAGATTAGAGAGAAAAGCCTTAAATTACTTGATTCAGTGATTCATGAATAGTAGACATTCAGTTAATATTTGATGAATGAATGAATAATTTCCTATAAAGCATATTCTTACTAAGCACTGAGAATTTCATTAGTGTCAATCATGATAGGCTCATGTTATTGTGCAAAACCCTTCACTTGGGATCCTCTACCATGGTTGCAAAAGATCTGGAGAAGACAAAGCACATTTCTGTTAATAAAGTTTTCCTATTTGAAATAATCCAAAGGAAACTAGTATATCTGGTTTAATGAAAAATATCGTATTTATGTTTGTTATTCTCTGCTTCTCATCTCCTCTTGAAAGCAAAATTCAGTTTGAATAGTATTAATTCAGCCACAACATGGCATTTCCCTGATAAACTTGAACTGAGGCAGAGAACATAAAAGCCTCAAGGTGCATTTTTATATAATAGGACCATGTGTTCCTTGGTTTGCAAATCTTCCTGACTTAGTGATGGTACTTCTCACAATTCCCCAGACCTTACAGACAAGTCTTAGGAATTCAGTTCTGAGAAGCAACAGTCTAGTGCATATATTTTTCTTTTGACAAATCCTTGCTCAGAGGATTTCTGAGCAAGTCTCAGAGGGATTTGTCATAATACACTCGTTCCTCTTGGGTAGATCAGTTGTGTAAGAAACTATTCCAAAGGGTATCTGTGGGACATACTTGAGAATATTCTAGTAGCAAAAAATTCAGTTTGATAGAATGCTATCAAATAAATGAGACTCGCTTAAATGTAAAAGTTAACAGAAATGTATTACAAAATCCACTTCATTGGCCCATTGGCAATCCAAAGATCACTCAATAAGCATCTAAAAAAAATTTTTTTTTCATTAAGCTGGTTTTCCCTTTCAAAGAGCTTTCTAAGAAAATCAGTAACTTTTTTTATCTGTCCTTTCTACATGCATCTTGGTATTTCAAAACAACGGGGATGTTTTTGGAACATCACTAAATGTTCCAAGACATCCACTTATTTTAAGTGATATTCTTTTGCTCATTTTACATTCCTCACTTAGTGTAGTTTGTAAGAGAGAAGTCAGCATTTGGACGCAGAGGGTTGTGAGACTGTGCCAGTAACTAAGCTATTAGTTGTCAGTTTCAAACTAACTCTTTGTAATGCTGGGGCTAGGACTCCGCCATCTGCATTCAGTTTCTCCAGCTTCTCTCTTTTAGCCCCTGATCATCTGGAGCCCTGGAAAGAGACTCAAAACCAGGAAGAGGGAGGACATACTTCTTCCAATCACAACTTTCTTCTGGTTTTTTTTTTTGCTCCCAGTTTTAACACTGTCATTCCAGCAATACTTCACTACAACAGGAACAATTTGTTTATAGCAGCAATTAACTACAGTCTGAAGGGTTTTCTGCTTTTAACCATACTTCTGTTAATAGAATCAGCCTCACAACCCTTCAAGTAATTCAGCACCTGCCAGCTGATGTCCTTCACAGAGGTCTGTCCCCTAGCTCCTAAGGTCTCTCTTTGAACTAATAGACAACAATGCCCACCGATAAGACCTACTACTTAACGTAAGTTCAGCTCTCAGGAGTTCTCCACCAAGCTTCTTAATCTTAATAATTCCAACCTTTTCCATTTTCCTCCAGCGACTAAGGGTTGTGGCTGTGTCCTGTAGCTGTTTGTCATAGAACACCTTAGTGTTGCCTTTCAAATTTTCAGGTTTTCAATAATTGGTCAGTAATTGCTTATCTTAAATTCTCTGTTAAAATAACCGATGTGATTTTTTTCTTATGACTGCACTCTAGCTAACATGCTTTGTGATCCCCAAACTTAGAATAATTACCATATTTATGGGAGTAAATGTTTTCATTTCATGATTAAAGTGTTATCTAAGACTAACTTTTTTCAAAACACTGCTTTGGCACCAAGGAGACATACATGTGTTGTGCTGGGCACTGCAAAGAATTCAGAGAATCATTAGCTATGACTTCAGCTGCAAGTGTTTAGGCACTTTTAAATTATAGAACCTGGATATGTATGTAATAATAATACATTAAGTACTTTGTGAGTATTATACAGAATGAGCTTTAGAAAAGCTCAGAGAAGGACATTAATGTCTTTGGAAATCAGAATATATCTGAAGAATTTTAATAAGGCTAAATGATAGTAGCTGAAACTTAAAAGATGTTTATAAGGGAAACTAAAAATACGGTTGATAGACATTTTGAGGCATGGGGAAAAATAACATGAACTGGGGAGAATATCAGAAGGGTTCACATAATTGCATCAATATTTGGTAGGAACAGAGACCTTGTCAAACATCATGCTGCTGCTGCTAAGTCACTTCAGTCGTGTCTGACTCTGTATGACTCCATAGACAGCAGCCCACCAGGCTCCCCTGTCCCTGGGATTCTCCAGGCAAGAACACTGGAGTGGGTTGCCATTTCTTTCTCCAATGCATGAAAGTGAAAAGTGAGAGTCAAGTCGCTCAGTCGTGTCCGACTCTTAGCGACCCCATGGACTGCAGCCCACCAGGCTCCTCCGTCCATGGGATTTTTCCAGGCAACAGTACTGGAGTGGGGTGCCATTGCCTTCTCCGTGTCAAACATCAGAGTGGGAGATAAAATTCACAGGGAAGTTTAGCGTGAGATAGTAGATCTTCAGTGACTGTTTAAGGATTTGAGGGTTTCTCAAGTAACACAGAACAATGACTGGAAGGGAGAAACAAAAATAGAATATTTTAAAGTCCTCATACCATGGATGTAATAGTATAAAAATTGAAGGTAGATTGCAATAAGTTAAAGCTATACACTGTAACTGTTTGAGAAATCACTGAAAAAAGAAAAAATAATAGAGCTAATAAACCTATGGCAGAGGTAAAAAATGGAAAAATCAAATTTGGGTCTAAAAAAGATATAAAATTGAAAATGAAATAGCATATGAGATTAATAGAAAGCAATAATATGAAAAGTTTAAATCCAACTGTGCCAATAAACACATTTTAAAATAAATTGAATATGTCTATCAATTAAAAGACATAAATAATCATATTGGAAGTAAAAGTTCCAATTATATGCTGTCAACAAGAACAAATTAATTACAAATTGCAGATAGAGTTAAAGGAAAAGTATAGATAAAAAGGAAAGCTATACCATGCTTATATTTATCAAAGAATATTGGAGTGGCTATATATTTGAAAAAGTAGATTTTGGAACAAAGAATTTTATAAGGAATAAAAAGAAGCATTTTACAGTAATAAGGAATTGATTCATAAAGAGAGCATAATGATCTCAAATATTTATGCAGCTAATAATTTCATTTCAGTATATATAATATAGAATCTGATAGAACATCAAGGAGAAATACATGAAAATTCTGTACGTTTGTCAATAATGAATAGAACACTATTGACCAACTTGAGTTAATCAACATTTATAGGATTCTTCATCCCAAGACAGCAGAATATATGTTTTCTTCAAATATACATAGAACATTTACCAAGATAGATCATGTATTTGAAGATATAAAAGTCCTTATTTATTTAAAAGAGTTGAAGTCATATAAAATAGATTTTCTGAGTACAAAAAGTTAAACTAAAGAGGAATGCAAATATTTGAAAAATCTTTAGATTTTTGGAATTATAAACATATCTTGAAATAATTTATGCATCAAAGATAAATCATAAAATTATGTTTTTTGAACGGATGGGAAATATAAAATGTGACATATATATGTACATATATATGTCAAATATCTTTATATCTACATATATATGATGGTTACAAAATGTCAAGATGATTCAATGGAAGAATGGTAATCTTTTAAATAAGAATAGGATTATTTCAATATCTATTTTTAAAAAAGACTTTAACTTTTACCTCATACTACATATAAAAAGTAATTAAAAATGGATCATAGATGCAGTACATGAATTAAAAAAGAACCTCAAGAAGTTTAAAAAAAAAAGGGAAAATCTTAATCATAATGATCTTGAATGAGGCAAAGATTTCTTAAATAGGGCAGAAGAACCAGGAGACAGAGAAGGAAAATTTATAAACTGATCTTCAGTAGAATTTAAAACTCACTGTTCCAATAATTATGTGAAGAAACTGAAAAGGCATACCAAGAAGACATTATTTCAGCAAAGAGAAAATATTTGTAAGAATGCGGAAGCTGGACTTGTGTCTTGAATGTAAACTCTATCAATTCAATTTTAAAAATGAACAGTAGATTTTATTTTATTTTTTTTTTTTTAATTCTTCCAATTTTATTTTATTTTTAAACTTTACATAATTGTATTAGTTTTGCCAAATATCAAAATGAATCCACCACAGGTATACATGTGTTCCCCATCCCGAACCCTCCTCCCTCCTCCCTCCCCATACCATCCCTCTGGGCCGTCCCAGTGCACCAGCCCCAAGCATCCAGCATCGTGCATCGAACCTGGACTGGCAACTCGTTTCCTACATGATATTTTACATGTTTCATTGCCATTCTCCCAAATCTTCCCACCCTCTCCCTCTCCCACAGAGTCCATAAGACTGTTCTATACATCAGTGTCTCTTTTGCTGTCTCGTACACCGGGTTATTGTTACCATCTTTCTAAATTCCATATATATGCGTTAGTATACTGTATTTATGTTTTTCCTTCTGGCTTACTTCACTCTGTATAATAGGCTCCAGTTTCATCCACCTCATTAGAACTGATTCAAATGTATTCTTTTTAATGGCTGAGTAATACTCCATTGTGTATATGTACCACAGCTTTCTTATCCATTCATCTGCTGATGGACATCTAGGTTGCTTCCATGTCTTGGCTATTATAAACAGTGCTGCGATGAACATTGGGGTACACGTGTCTCTTTCCCTTCTGGTTTCCTCAGTGTGTATGCCCAGCAGTGGGGTTGCTGGATCATAAGGCAGTTCTATTTCCAGTTTTTTAAGGAATCTCCACACTGTTCTCCATAGTGGCTGTACTAGTTTGCATTCCCACCAACAGTGTAAGAGGGTTCCCTTTTCTCCACACCCTCTCCAGCATTTATTGCTTGTAGACTTTTGGATCGCAGCCATTCTGTCTGGTGTGAAATGGTACCTCATAGTGGTTTTGATTTGCATTTCTCTGATAATGAGTGATGTTGAGCATCTTTTCATGTGTTTGTTAGCCATCTGTATGTCTTTTTTGGAGAAATGTCTATTTAGTTCTTTGGCCCATTTTTTGATTGGGTCGTTTATTTTTCTGGAGTTGAGCTGTAGGAGTTGCTTGTATATTTTTGAGATTAGTTGTTTGTCGGTTGCTTCATTTGCTATTATTTTCTCCCATTCTGAAGGCTGTCTTTTCACCTTGCTAATAGTTTCCTTTGATGTGCAGAAGCTTTTAAGGTTAATTAGGTCCCATTTGTTTATTTTTGCTTTTATTTCCAATATTCTGGGAGGTGGGTCATAGAGGATCCTGCTGTGATGTATGTCGGAGAGTGTTTTGCCTATGTTCTCCTCTAGGAGTTTTATAGTTTCTGGTCTTACGTTTAGATCTTTAATCCATTTTGAGTTTATTTTTGTGTATGGTGTTAGAAAGTGGTCCAGTTTCATTCTTTTACAAGTGGTTGACCAGATTTCCCAGCACCACTTGTTAAAGAGATTGTCTTTAATCCATTGTATATTCTTGCCTCCTTTGTCGAAGATAAGGTGTCCATATGTGCGTGGATTTATCTCTGGGCTTTCTATTTTATTCCATTGATCAATATTTCTGTCTTTGTGCCAGTACCATACTGTCTTGATAACTGTGGCTTTGTAGTAGAGCCTGAAGTCAGGTAGGTTGATTCCTCCAGTTCCATTCTTCTTTCTCAAGGTCGCTTTGGCTATTCGAGGTTTTTTGTATTTCCATACAAATTGTGAAATACAAAAAACCTCGAATGAACAGTAGATTTTAAACGACACTTAACCAAGAAGGCTGAGCGCCGAAGAATTTATGCTTCTGAACTGTGGTGTTGGAGAAGACTCTTGAGAGTCCCTTGGACTGCAAGGAGATCCAACCAGTCCATTCTGAAGGAGATCAGCCCTGGGTGTTCTTTGGAAGGACTGATGCTAAAGCTGAAACTCCAGTACCTTGGCCACCTCATGCAAAGAGTTGACTCATTGGAAAAGACTCTGATGCTGGGAGGGATTGGGGGCAGGAGGAGAAGGGGATGACAGAGGATGAGATGGCTGGATGGCATCACTGACTCGATGGACATGAGTCTGAGTGAACTCCGGGAGTTGGTGATGAACAGGGAGGCCTGGCGTGCTGCAATTCATGGGGTTGCAAAGAGTTGGACATGACTGAGCAACTAAACTGACTGAACCAAGAAGATGGAAGGGTCACAAATAGCACAAAAAAATTGTTGAAAATTATTAGCAGTGGGGGAAATGCAAATCAAAACCACAGTGATACTACCATATATTCTTTTGATTTGCTGAAAATGTTGATAGCTTAATTTCTCATTGTCCCAAATGGAAATAGTACAAATATAATGCACTGGTGAATGGATAAATTCTGTTACTTTCTTACAGTAGAATTAAGTTCAGTTCAGTTGCTTGCTATGCTATGCTATGCTATGCTAAGTCGCTTCAGTTGTGTCTGACTCTGTGCAACCCCATAGACAGCAGCCCACCAGGCTCCGCCATCCCTGGGATTCTCCAGGCAAGAATACTGGAGTGGGTGGCCATTTCCTTCTCCAACTCTTTGTAACCCCATGGTCTGCAGCACACCAAGCTTCCCTGTCTATCATCAACTCCCAGAGCTTGCTCAAACTCGTGTCCATCAAGTCAGTAATGCCATCCAACCATCTCGTCCTTTATCAGTCCCTTATCCTCCTGCCTTCAATCTTTCCCAGCATCAGGCTCTTTTCAGTGAGTCAGTTCTTCACATCAGGTGGCCAAAGTATTGGAGCTTCAGCTTCAGCATCGGTCCTTCCAATGAATATTCAGGACTGATTTCCTTCAGCATTGACTGGTTGGATCTCCTTGCAGTCCAAGGGATTCTCAAGCATTGTCTCCAAAACCACAATTCAAAAGCATCAATTCTTCGGTGGTCAGCTTTCTTTATAGTCCAACTCACATCCAACAAGACCACTGGAAAAATCATAGCTTTGACTAGATGGACCTTTGTTAGCCAAGTAGTGTCTCTGCTTTGTAATACGCTCTCTAGGCTGGTAATAGCTTTTCTTCCAAGGAGCAAGCATCTTTTAATTTCATGGCTGCAGTCACCATCTGCAGTGATTTTGGAGCCCAAGAAAATAAAGTCTGTCACTGTTTCCATTGCTTCCCCATCTATTTGCCATGAAAGTGATGGGACCAGATGCCATGATCTTTGTTTTCTGAATGTTGAGTTTTAAGCCACCTTTTTCACTCTCCTCTTTGACTTGCATCAAGAGGTTCTTTAGTTCTTCTTCACTTTCTGCCATAGGGTGGTATCATCTGCACATCTGAGGTTATTAATATTTCTCCTACCAATTGTGATTTCAGCTTGTGCTTAGTCCAGCCCAGCATTTCACATGATGTACTCTGCATATAAGTTGAATAAGCAGGGTGACAATATACAGGCTTGATGTACTCCTTTTCCAATTTGGAACCAGTCCCTTGTCCCATGTCCAGTTCTAACAGTAGCTTCTTGACCTGCATACAGATTTCTCAGGAGGCAGGTCAGATGGTCTGGTATTCCCATCTATTTCAGAATTTTCCACAGTTTCTTGTGATCCACACAGTCAAAGGCTTTGGCATATCAATGAAGCAGAAGTAGATGTTTTTCTGGGACTCTCTTGCTTTTTCAAAGATCCAACGAATGTTGGCAATCTGATCTTTGGTTCTGCTGCCTTTTCTAAATCCAGCTTGAACATCTGGAAGTTCATGGTTCATATACTGTTGAAGCCTGGCTTGGAGAATTTTGAGCATTACTTTGCTAGCGTGTGGGATGAGTGCAATTGTGTATTGTTTGAACATTCTTTGGCCTTGCCTTTCTTAGGGATTGGAATGAAAACTGATCTTTTCCAGTCTTGTGGCCACTGCTGAGTTTTCCAAATTTGCTGCCATATTGAGTGCAGCACTTTCACAGCATCATCTTTTAGGATTTGAAATAGCTCCACTGGAATTCCATCACCTCCACTAGCTTTGTTCGTAGTAATACTTCCTTAGGCCCACTTGACTTCGCATGCCAGGATATCTGGATCTAGGTGAATGGTCACACCATCGTGTTTATCTGGGTCAGGAAGATCTTTTTTGTATAGTCTTCTCCATAGTCTTCTGCATAGTCTTCTGTGCTTTTGTTAGGTCCGTACCATTTCTGTCCTTCATTGAGCCTATCTGTGCATGAAATGTTCCCTTGGTATGTCTAATTTTCTTGAAGAGATCTCTAGTCTTTCCCATTCTATTTTTTCCCTCTATTTCTTTGCATTGATCACTGAGGAAGTTTTTCTTATCTCTCCTTGCTATTCTTTGAAACTCTGCATTCAAATGGGTGTATCTTTCCTTTTCTCCTTTGCCTTAAGCTTCTCTTCTTTGCTCAGCTATTTGTAAGTCCTCCTCAGACTGCCATTTTGCTTTTTTGCATTTCTTCTTCTTGGGGATGGTCTTGATTCCTGCCTCCTGTACAATGTCACGAACCTCCATCCATAGTTCTTCAAGCACTCTATCAGATCTAATCCCTTGAAACTATTTGTCACATCCACTGTATAATCATAAGGGATTTGATTTAGTCATACCTGAATGGCCTAGTGGTTTTCCCTACTTTCTTCAGTTGTAATCTGATTTGGCAATAAGGAGTTCATGATCTGAGCCATAGTCAGGTCCCAGTCTTATTTTTATTGACCAAATAGAGCTTCTCCATCTCTGGCTGCAAACAATATAAACAGTCTGATTTCAGTATTGACCATCTGGTGATATCCATGTGTAGAGTCTTCTCTTGTGTTGTTGGAAGAGAATGTTTGCCATAACCAGTACATTGTCTTGGCAAAACTATGTTAGCCTTTGCCCTGCTTCATTTTGTACTCCAAGGCAAAATTTGCCTGTTACTTCAGGTATCTCTTGACTTCCTACTTTTGCATTCCAGTCCCCTATGAAGAAAAAGACATCTTCTTTGGGTGTTAGCTCTAGAAGGTCTTGTGGGTCTTCATCGAAATGTTCAACTTCAGCTTCTTCAGCATCACTGGTTGGGGCATAGACTTGGATTCCTGTGATATCGAATGGTTTGCCTTGGAAATGAACAGAGATCATTCTGTCACTTTTGAGATTGCATCCAACAACTGCATTCTGGACTCTTTTTTTGACTATGAGGGCTCCTTCATTTCTTTTAAGGGATTCTTGCCCACAGTAATAGATATAATGGTCAACCAAGTTAAATTCATCCATTCCCATCCATTTTAGTTCACTGATTTCTAAAATGTCTATGTTCAGTCTTGCCATCTCCTGTTTGACCATTTCCAATTTACCTTGATTCATGGACCTAACATTCCAGGTTCCTATGCAATATTGCTCTTTACAACTTTGGACTTTCCTTCCATCACCAGTCATATCCACAACTGGGTATTGTTTTTGCTTTGGCTCCGTCTCTTCATTCTCTCTGGAGTTATTTCTCCACTGTTTTCCAGTAGCATATGGGGCACCTACCGACCTGGGGAGTCCGTCTTTCAGTGTCATATCTTTTTGCCTTTTCATACTCTTCATGGAGCTCTCAAGGCAAGAATGCTGAAGTGGTTTGTCATCCCTTCTCCTGTGTACCACATTTTGTCAGAACTCTCCACCATGACCCATCTGTTTTGGGTGGCCCTACATGGCATGGCTCATAGTTTCTTTGAGTTACCCAAGGCTGTGGTCTATATGATCAATTTGATTAGTTTTCTGTGATTGTGGTTTTCATTTTGTGTGTCCTCTGATGGATAAGGATAAGAGGCTTACAGAAGCTTCCTGATGGGAGAGACTGACTGAGGGGGAAACTGGGTCTTATTCTAACAGGCCATGCTCAGTAAATCTTTAATCCAATTTTCTGTTGATGGTTGGGGCTGTGTTCCCTCCTGTTCTTTGACCTGTGTCCAAACTATGGTGGAGGTAATGAAGATAATGGTGACCTCCTTCAAAAGGTCCTATGCAAGCACTGCTGCACTCAATTCCCATGACCCTGAACCAGGCCATTGCTGACCCATGCCTCCACTGGAGACTCCTGGACACTCACGGGCAAATCTGGGTCAGTCTTTTGTGGGAGCACTGCTTCTTTGTCCTGGGTCCCGGTGTGCACAAGCTTTTATTTGTGCCCCCCAGCAGTCTGTTTCCCCAGTCCTGTTTCAGTTCTGGTGACTCTATGGTGGAGTTAATGGCAACCTCCTCCAAGAGGGCTTATGCCATACCCAGGTCTGTGGCACCCAGAGCCACTGTTGACCCATACCTCCACAGGAGACACTCAAACACTCAAAGGCAGGTCTGGTTCAGTCTCTGTGAGGTCTCCTGGTTTGCCCAAGGTTTTGTTTGAGCCCTCCAAGCATCTCTGGTGGTTATGGAAAGTGAAAAGAAAGTGAAGTTGCTCAGTCATGTTTGACTCTGCAACCCCATGGACTGTAGCCTATCAGGCTTCCCTGTCCATGGGATTCTCCAGGCAAAAATATTGGAGTAGGTATAGTGGTTGATTCTAAACATGATTTTGCCCCTCCTACACTCTTGCTGGGGCTTCTCCTTTGCCCTTGGATGTAGGGTATCTTTCTTTGGTGGGATCCAACATTCTCCTGTGAAGAAAGCTGAACATTGAGGAATTGATGCTTTTGAACTGTGGTGTTGGAGAAGACTCTTGAGAGTCCCTTGGACTGCAAGGAGATCCAGCCAGTCCATCCTAAAGGAGATCAGTCCTGGGTGTTCATTGGAAGGACTGATGATGAGGCTGAAACTCCAATACTTTGGCCACCTCATGTGAAGAGTTGACTCATTGGAAAAGACCCTAATGCTGGGGGGGTTGGGAGCAGGAGGAGAAGGGGACGACAGAGAATGAGATGGCTGGGTGGCATCACTGACTCAATGCACATGAGTTTGGGTAAACTCCGGGAGTTGGTGATAGACAGGGAGGCCTGGCGTGCTGCGATTCATGGGGTCGCAATGAGTCAGACACAACTGAGCAACTGAATTGACTGAACATTCTCCTGTTAATGGTTGTTTGACAGTAAGTTGTAATTTTGGAGCTGTCGCAAGGGAAGTTGAGCACACGTCCTTCTATTTCGCAATCTTGTATACACTATATACTGTGGAATACTACTCAGAAATAAAAGAGGAAGCTATTGATATGAATGTTTCAAAACCATTATGCTAAGAAATAGAAGCTAGACAAAGAAAGAAAGAGTAAAACATAATGTAGACTTAATTTTAGAAAATGCAAACTACAGTGGTTCCTTAAAAATGAAGATGGGGAGAGAGAGAGATTACAAAGAGCATGAGAAACTCTTAGTGCTGGTGGACACACCAGTTATCTTGACTATGGTGATGGTTTTATAAACAGATGTATTTCAAGCTTTATGGAATTCTATGCATTAAATATGTACAGTTTATTATATATCCAGTTGATCTCCATAAACAGTTAAAATAAAAATCCAAGTCTATATATATATATATATATATATATATATATATATTTTTTTTTTATCCTCCCCACAACAAAGAAGAGGAATAGTTGAGATACAGCAAAACTCTTTGGGCAAAGAGAATGCCAGTTTTTTGGAGACAGTCATGTAAATTATCTGATAATTCAGAAACATAAGAAGAAATTCCTCATGACTATGGTGCCCTGGCTCAGGGGCCATACACGGTATAGCATCATGAAACTTAAAAAAATACACCACTCCTAATCCATGCAATTCATACTGTGAGCCAAAGGAGAAATTTATTTTGGTACATTTTTTTAAAAAGGTTAAATGTTAATGTTTTTAAAGACTGTCTCTTATATGAAGTAAGCAGTCAAGACAGTTGAAGATTTGTTCATACAAAGTGAATTTAGTCAAAGACCTCAAGGTGCTTCTTTCCACTGAAGATAACACAAGGAGAAAAATGAGATTTAGGTGATAGTAAAGGTGTTAGAAATGCCAGTAGGAAAAAAAAGTCTTTGAAGGTGAGCATCATAAAACACTATTTTTCAAGATAATTGTGAACCATTACTGGATATTATAATTTTATAATGCACTCGCATTTCTTGTTCCTGTCTTGAAGTAAAAAATGTTCTACTATTTACTCATTCCAAGATAGAAATACTAAGATGGTTAAAATTTTATATTTTGCATAGTTCTTAAACACTTGTTGGCTCAGACATGCTCTCAGAAAGGCAAGGGTTTAAATTAGTATTTCTTAAACTTCTTTGATCGTAAAAGTCCTCTGGAGTGCTTCTTTAATAATCAGTTTCCCAAGTCCCTTTTATGGGGTTCTGGTTAGTAGTTCAGGGACTGAAAATCTATAATCAACTTTGCAGGTGATCTAGTGACTGTTCAAAATTCAGAAACACAGAACTGAAGCAAAGATGGCTTATTCTGTTCCCAGGTGGCCTTTGAAGTTGAACATGTCTAGGTCTTTATTATAGTGGAACGTACATTCTTCAAATTAGGTATTACTAGTCTAACATTTCTAACAAACAACTAATGGACAAATTAGTTTTAATAACTGAATAGCTGAAAGAAAACATTGATAATTCCCTTCTTAGAATGCCATGGTGAAAGAGTATCAAATCTATGGAGTATCTAGGTATCTACCTAAATTTGAATCCAAATTCTATAAATTGCTGTCACTGACTCAATGGACATGAGTTTGGATAAACTCCGGGAGTTGGTGATGGACAGGGAGGCCTGGCATGCTGCAGTTCATGGGGTTGCAAAGAGTCGGACACGACTGAGCGACTGAACTGAAACTTGGCAAAGCTTTAAAGTCCATGTTATATACTTGGATATATGTACGTGTACCTACCATAAACATTGTATAAATTTTACAAACACAATATATAGAATATCTGTATGTTATATATACCTATAGTAAGTTTTACATAATATATATACACAATATATACATTAGACATTCTACAACATATAAAATATATATAATGTGGCTTCCCTGGTAGCTCAGTGGTAAAGAATCTGCCTGCCAATGCAGGAGACACAGGTTCAGTCTCTGGTCAGGAAGATCCCTTGGAGAAGGAAATGGCAACCAACTCTAGTATTCTGGCCTGGGAAATCCCATGGACAGAGGAGCCTGGCAGGCTACAATCCACGGGGTAGCAAAAGGTTGGACAAAACACCTACATGTTATATATGTGCACTGTATATTATAATATATTAGATATATATGTATTATATATCTTATATAACATAGATATATAAAGTATATAATAGGTTTATTATAAATATTTTATATACTATATAATACATGCAGTGTATGAGTATTATGTAAGTATTGTTTAATATATGAAACATTATACATATGTATCTTCTTTGTCATGAATGCAACCATTAGATTGCATTAGATGACCTTGTGAAAGTTCTTTTAAAGCATAAGTTTTCATATAAATTTAAAGTGATAATAGTCAAACCCTTCTTTTTATGTTCTTCAAACCTATGTTAATTAGTGATATTTTCTAAGAAGAATGTAGCTGATTATTTGAGTGTAGTTGTCAGATGTCATCATATTTGATTATCATTTTTTTTTTTTGGACAGTCCTGATGCTTGAATCTTATTCATTCTGTCCAATTACAGTGAGAAAACTCTTTGCCCTCTCACTTGTATAGCTGAAGTAATTCATATTACAGTTGATACATTTCAATTGACTTTCCTCCCTGACGGACCATTCAGATAGTCTGTTTCCATCTGCTTCCCAGTGGCCCAGATGGTGAAGAATCTGCCTACAATGCAGGAGACCCAGGTTCAATCCCTGTGTTGGGAAGATCCCCTGGAGAAGGGAATGGCTACCCATTCCAGTATTCTTGCCTGAAGAAGCTCATGGACAGAGCAACCTGGCGGGCTATGGCTCATGGGGTCACAAAGAGTCAGACACTACTGATCAGGGAACACTCTATCTCTTCTAGTAACACTGGCCTCTTTATTACTTTGCTTGAACTACAGTGGTAGTGTTTTTGCGAGGGATTTCTTGTACTTTCTTTCTTATACATTTCTTATTATTTCCTAAGAGCTTTTCTTCCCTCCCTGTCATCCATCTCCCATCTGTCCTCTATTCCTGCTGTTGTTTCTTGTCTTTGGGTCTAGTAAAATCCTTTATTTTTCTATTTTAATTAAAGAAAGAGATACATAGTCTTCATTATTCAATTATACATACTTTTAAAGAAGATGTTAAATACTCATTTTTATGATTACAGCACCACACAGCAACTTCCATGACTCCTGGGACAATCAAATTCACACTCATCATTCAGCATACCCTCTGAGAATAAAGAAGTGACAAAGCTCTGCATCTGATGATACATTACAAGCTGTTCTCAGTCAACAAGATTTGCTGTCCCCACTTAAGCCCCTTGCTGTCCTCAAAGGGCTTTTTTTTTTTTTTTTCCATTTGGAGGTTTTACACTTGTCAGGAGTAGGAGTTCATGCCCTGACTTGTTCTCCTTTGACTATTATTGGCAGGTCACTCATCTCTAGTGGTTACTCTGACAATGGATGAAAAACAATGGATTAATGGCTTTCTAGGAATATTTCTCCAGAGAAGGCGATGGCACCCCACTCCAGTACTCTTGCCTGGAAAATCCCATGGATGGAGGAGCCTGGTAGGCTGCAGACCACAGGGTCACTAAGAGTCAGACAGGACTGAGCGACTTCACTTTCACTTTTCACTTTCATGCATTGGAGAAGGAAATGGCAACCCACTCCAGTGTTCTTGCCTGGAGAGTCCCAGTGATGGCGGAGCCTGGTGGGCTGCCATCTATGGGGTCGCACAGAGTCGGACACGACTGAAGTGACTTAGCAGCAGCAGCAGCAGGAATATTTCTCAGACATAATTAATCCCGGCCTTTGGTTTTTACACCTCTTGTACCAGTGCCATTGTTTCCTGCTAAATTTCTATTCTATCAGGCTTTGAAAGAACCCTCAGTTTATCTTCCTATTTCAGTACAACTAAATTACCTGCTTCTCTGCAACCCGAAAAGTGTTCTCCTTTTACTCCTTTCCTCAAATGGATTTTTTGAATAAAAAAAAAAAATCAAGCCATAAGCCCTATTTGGATCTTGATGTATTATCATTTGGAGTTCATTAACTCATTGTCTACCACAGGAAAGACATTTCAATAAATCAAGAAGTAACAATTTGAGTAAGGGAGAAAACTAGAATTCTCTTCTGCAAGAGTAATTCATAGATATAATTACTTCTGGTTCAATATCTGTATTAGCCAGGAGTTTGCTAACTTCAGTAATAAACAATCCTAACATCTCAGCAGCTTAAAAAAAAACAAATTGACTCACTCAAAAAGGACAGTGGAGATGCCTGTGTTTGAGGCAATCTCCTTGGAATTTCTATTCTAAATGTGGGAGATCTAGAATCCAGGCTGTCTTCCATCTCACGCAATCCCAACCCTTCAAAACCTTGAGAACCTCTTCCGTATCCTCTGCATTTGATTGATTGAGAGACAAAGAACAGGGGAGCATCTTAAGGGTAAAATTGATTGAGGCCCTCCAGGGGCATTCGAACGTTTCTGAGCATTCCATTGGCACTGACTAGTTCCTGGCTCCAAATGATGCAAGTGGTAGAAATCCTGTCTTCCTGCATGCCCATAGCATTCATGAACATTGTCTCTGTCACAATTACATTTCACTTTTCATCACTATGGGTATTCTGCCGTAGCTTTGTGGGCTGATACTTGGCTTCTACTTTTCCTGCTTCACTGGTTAGCTGGGAGACCTTTAGGTTCTAGAGCTCTGTTGCTGTTGTTTCCTCACTAAGTTATGTCCAGCCTGCGATCCCACGCACTCGCACTGTAGCCTGCCAGGCTCCTCTTTCCATGGGAGTTCCCAAGAAAGAATACTGGAGTGGGTTGCCATTTCCTGCTCCATCTAGAACTCTATGAGTCCCAGTTTTTTTTTTTTTAAGGAAGTGGAGTCCTAAACAGTCCTAACAGTCCTAAAGAGGCGTTGTTGACGTATGGCAGAGGCCATCACATTTTTGTAAAGTAATTATCCTCCAATTAATATAAATAATGAAATTGAGAAAAATAAAAAGAAATAAAGAAGAATTGTGAGGATCAAATATAGCAATGAGTAGGAAAGTGCTTCAGGTGCAAACGCTTTGGATAAAAGTGGATTGCTACTAATATATATTGCCAATTTGTTGATTTCCGTAGGGGAAGGAAAGTGGAGATTAAATAATGTCTCAAGACTCACAGACAAGCCAATCAGGTGGTCCAGAGGTTAAGACTCCATGCTTCCAATTCAAGGGGCACAGTTTTGATCCCTGGTCAGGGAACGATATCCCACATGCCATGCGGTAAGGGCCAAAAAAAAAAAAAAGCCAGTCACCTTCTGATCAAAATATTAGAAGACTTCCTACCCTATCCCATACAATGACCCAATGCCACGTATTGTAAAAATCTAATTTATACTCAAAAGTAAGAAGGCAGCAGGAAGTCATTAGATTAATTGGGAACAAGGAAATTATCTTCCATATCTTTCCTTATATAATTCTATCATACATTGGATTGAATACCCTCAGCAGCTGTTGTTTAGTCACTCAATCATGTCCAACTCTTTGTGACCCCATGGACTGCAGCACACCAGGCTGTCCTGTCCTTCACCATCTCTCAGAGCTTGCTCAAAGTCATGTCCATTGAGTCGGTGATGCCATCCAACCATCTCATCCTCTGTCATCTCCTTCTCCTCCTGCCTTCAATCTTTCCCAGCATCAGAGTCTTTTCCAATGAGTCAGTTCTTCACATCAGGTGGCCAAAGTATTGGAGCTTCAGCTTTAGCATCAGTCCTTCCAATGGATATTCAGGGTTGATTTCCTTTAGGATTGACTGATTTGATATCCTTACTGTCTAAGGGACTCTCAAGAGTCTTCTCCAATACCACAGTTTGAAAGCATCAATTCTTTGGCACTCAGTCTTCTTTATGGTCCAACTCTCACATCTGTACATGACTACTGGAAAAACCATAGCTTTGACTATACGGACATGTGTCAGCAAAGTGATGTCTCTGGTTTTTACTACACTGTGGAGGTTTGTCATAACTTTTCTTCTAAGGAGCAACTGTTTTTTAATTTTGTCATTGCAGTCACCATCCTCAGTGATTTTGGAGCCCAAGAAAACAAAATCTGTCACTGTTTCCACTTTTTCTTCATCTATTTGCCTTGAAGTGATGGGACTGTTTGCCATGATCTTCATTTTTTGAATGTTGAGTTTTAAGCTAGGTTTTTCACTCTCTTCTTTCACTTTCATCATGACCCTCAGTAGAACAATATACAAACATGACACATTTCTAAATTTTAAAAATAATTGTTGTCACCTTAGTGTTGTCTATTCCCCATCCTTCCCTTCTCTAGGGCAAAAAATATGGAGTGGCTGGAAGAAATAATAGGAAAGCATATTAGAGCTGTCTGTGATGAGTGTTTGTTCCCTCTAAGATTTTTAGTCCCTTCCAGTGATTTATTTTCCAATTCATCTTTATGTTGCATTATTTGAGGGTAAATACTCAATCCCAGTTGGGCTTCCAGTGGTGCTAGTGGTAAAGAACTTGCTTCCCAAGGCAGGGGACTTAAGAGATGTGAGCTCGACCCCTGGGTCAGGAAGATCCCCTGGAGGAGGGCATAGCAACCCAATCCTTTATTCTTGCCTGGGGAATCCCATGGACAGAGGAGCCTGGCGGGCTATAGTCCATGGAGTTGCAAAGAGTCAGACACGACTTAGTGACTGAGTACGCAGGGTGCATGCAATATATCAGAAGGAACCGAGTCACTTCAGTTGTTGGAGTAGAGAGAAATTGTGTGAGTTATTCAGACACAGCCATGTATTTAAAACTTGTGCTTTCCTGACATTTGTTTGTCAGAACATTGAGCTAAGTATTACTTGCTGCGAATAATCTAGAGTTTGCAAAGACATATTATTCATTTAAATAGCTTGAGCCTTGTCCTGTGGTAGATATAGTTTGGTTAAAGTATATGCCCATGCAGTAATGATGAAAATGTAAGCAATTCCATGGATAAACATGCTTAAAATAAACAGGAAAAAAGCTGGCCATTGCTGACAATAAAGGCGATGCATCTGTAAATTTACTGCATAATTCTGTCCTAGTTACAACAATGTACAGCAATGATGAGCAAGGCTGCTTTTCAGAAACAAATTTATTACTTCTGGTCGCTCTTCTATTGCTTTCAATAAGAAATGCCAAAATAACTGTGATTTAAAAACGCTATCAGCTGATTTGAGTGCTCAATAGATTCAGTGCATTATAATAAAACTTGCCTCTAAGTGTTGTACTTCGGGGAAAACACTGTACGGACCTAAATCCTCTAGTTTGGCTCCACGTTTCTGCAGATGTATTTTCTGCGGACCACTGGTAGTCAGTTTGGGGTTTCTTATCTGCATATTCATAAGGCTGTCAAACAGCTTGCAGAGAGTTTTTACTTCATTATCCCATTTTAAATATTAGGACTTGCTAATGTTCAATTAGGATGTGAGAGTTGGACTGTGAAGAAAGCTGAGCCCCGAAGAATTGATGCTTTTGAACTGTGGTGTTGGAGAAGACTCTTGAGAGTCCCTTGGACTGCAAGGAGATCCAACCAGTCCATTCTGAAGGAGATCAGCCCTGGGTGTTCTTTGGAAGGAATGATGCTTAAGCTGAAACTCCAATACTTTGTCCACCTCATGCGAAGAGTTGACTCATTGGAAAAGACTCTAATGCTGGGAGGGACTGGAGGCAGGAGGAGAAGGGGACGACAGAGGATGAGATGGCTGGATGGCATCACCGACTCGATGGACATGAGTTTGAGTGAACTCCAGGAGTTGGTGATGGACAGGGAGGCCTGGCGTGCTGCAGTTCATGGGCTTGCAAGGAGTTGGACACGACTGAGTGACTGAACGGAACTGAACTGAGTGTTCAATTTATGCAAATCTTAAGTTGGGCTCAAATCCTTTCTCTGATGTGAGTCATGATTTTTCTGCAACACAACCCAGAGACTACACAACAGCTGGAACATAGGCCTGCCTTTGTATTAATACCTGTACCTCAGGATTCCTCTAGCCATTGAGAAGTTGGGGAACCGACACCCTTCCAAGAACAGGTCAAGGACTTAACCATGACCCCGTTTCACTGAGGAATGAGAAAACATAGGCAGCAGGTAGTGCAACTAGCCCCCTTGCCATGAACCCTTCAGACTGAATTTCCATCATGCCAAAGTGCTGGCTTTCTTTTTTTTTTATGCAGACCATTTTTAAAGTCTGTATTAAATTTGTTGCAATACTGTTTCTGTTGTTTATTTTCTGGTTAATTGGCTGGGAGGCATGTGTGATCTTACCCTGAACAGGGATTGAACCCACACCTCCTACATTAGAAGGTGAAGTTTCAACCACTGGACCACCAGGGAAATCCCCCAAACACTCTTAAATATACACTTTTTAACTGTAAAGAGCTTATATGTGTGTGCATGGGTAATTGTGTGTGTGTGTGTGTGTGTGTGTGTGTGTAAGACCATCTCAATTATCATGAAATTGTCATAGTCTTTTGAGAGTCATACTCTGTCTTTTGAATTTGAATTCATTGCTGATGTTTTAACTTATCCAATGGTGGGAACTGTAGGATTGGACACACTTCTATTAGGGAAAAATTGTAATCATCTCTGGTAGCTTCCGGTTTGCCAGAACATTTCAGAGTTAGTTCAGTTCAATTCAGTTCAGCTCAGTCGTGTCTGACTCTTTGCAACCCCATGGAGTGCAGCATGCCAGGCTTCCCTGTCCATTACCAACTCCCGGAGCATGCTCAAACTCATGTCCATCGAATTGGTGATGCCATCCAACCATCTCATCCTCTATCATCCCCTTCTCCTCCTGGCTTCAATCTTTCCCAGCATCAGGGTCTTTTCCAATGAGTCAGTTCTTCGCATCAGGTAGCCAAAGTATTGGAGTCTCAACTTCAGCATCAGTCCTTCCAATGAATAATCAGGACTGATTTCCTTTAGCATTGACCAGTTGGATCTCCTTGCAGTCCAAGGGATTCTCAAGAGTCTTCTCCAACACCACAGTTCAAAAGCATCAATTCTTCAGTGCTCAGCTTTCTTTATGGTCCAACTCTCACATCCATACCTGGCTACTGGAAAAACCATAGCTTTGACTAGATGGATCTTTGTGAGCAAAGTAATGTGTCTGCTTTTTAATATGCTGTCTGGTTTGGTCATAGCTTTTCCCCCAAGGAGCAAGCGTCTTTTAATTTCATGGCTGCAGTCACCATCTGCAGTGATTTTGGAGCCCAAAATAATGAAGTCTGTCACTGTTTCCATTGTTTCCCCATCTATTTGCCATGAAGTGATGGGACTGGATTTCATGATATTAGTTTTCTGAATGTTGATTTTTAAGCCAACTTTTTCACTCTCCTCTTTCACTTTCATCAAGAGGCTCTTTAGTTCTTCTTCGCTTTCTGCCATAAGGGAGGAATCCGAGGACAAATAATCCAAGAGTCATTTCAGAGTCAGAGGATAAATAATCCAAGGTTTGGAAATGATAGGCCAATTTAGAAAGCAATTGAGGTTAATGGCTGAAGGACTGATTACTCATAGGAAACTATGAGTATTTTAACCTATCCAAGTAAAAGGGAATTTGGTTTGTGTGTGTGTGTTTACCTGCCAAGGCTATTGGTTTTCAAAGATGAATGCTATCTGATCCAAGTTAAACTTCCTATTTCATGTCAGGACTTCTGAAATCTTTTTCCACTCCCAAGGGTGCCCTCATCATCCAAAGAAAATAATGTGTTATTTTCTTAGTTAGTTAAGTGTGAATTATGTGTGATCAACTCCATCACTTCCCAAGCCATTCTTATTTTAAATTAATATCTTTATTAATGTGGTTATAATTTTCCTGAGTGCAAAATTGGCTCTTCAAAGATAGAAGCTAAATGAGAAGTGCTTAGGAAAAAATAGACATCGATTTGTTGAGGTTTTAGAAGTGGAACTTTATGCATAAGCAAAGAATCTGATAAGATAATGTCTGATGACCCTACGAAATTTGAGATGCTACTGGAATTGCAACTAGTTTGAAGAGTATGGGTGAAAGGACTTTGGGAGCTAAATGTAACAGACATGATTTTTATTTCATTCTGCTGCTGCTGCTGCTAAGTCGCTTCAGTTGTGTCTGGCTCTGTGCGACCCCATGGACTGCAGCCTACCAGGCTCCTCTGTCCATGGGATTCTCCAGGCAAGAACACTGGAGTGGGTTGCCATTTCCTTCTCCAATATTTCATTCTATGGGCTTCAAATAGTAACCCCTTTTCTTACTTATGAATGAGCTGGATGTTCAGTTATGCAATTGATTTTTACAGTAAACATGCTCTTATCTATGTAAACAAAAGGTACCATTGTTTAAAATTCCTTCTAGATAACATTTGACATTACTAGGGATGATTTAGTCAGTAATAGAGACTTGGAAAGTGTTCAAGGTTTATGGGGGCTGAATTAGATCCATACATCTAAGATGTCTAGAGGAAGATGGTCTAGATAGAGATAGTATTCAAAGAATGGTTGAACGGACAGATAAAAGCATAAAGCTGAAGAAACAGTGAATTATGTAAAGTGCATTATATATATTATTTAGCAATGATAGATTCATTATTATGTATATCATTTAGCAATGATAGATGGTTAAAAGATTTAAAAGAAGATGAATCCAAGGTCAAAAATAACGAAGAAGAGAAAAACAATAGAAAATTTGTTACAAGATAGAGGAGTCAAAGTGGTTCAACATTAGGATCATAAAAATATATTGGAAGCATATACATGACATCAAATGTGTCATATACAGTCGGTGACCAGAGAGCTCAAAAATACAGAATTCTACAACACTGGGTTCAAAAAAACATTAATTTTTCCAGTGCACTCTTTGCTCTGAAGTGCCACTCTTTGACTTAATTTGTTCAAAAATCCCTGTGCATTAAATATTTCCCATGAAAACAGTTCCAATGAGTAAACTGTTCCCTATAAGATTATGTGTTGCCTCTCCACTCCAGTTTCATTATAGTTCTCTGGTATGATATCCCTTTTGAACAAAAATATGTTGGTATTGGATTAGATTGGATCTGGCAGCTAACTAAAGGGAAAGGTTGTAGGCCAACTTATTGGCTGCTGTAGTACTTTCCAGATTTTAGACAGTTGAGAATTAAAGCCATTCTCTGTGTTGCTTTAATGGATATACAACTGAAGTGCAGTCAACATGATAATAAGTACATGAGCATTGTGAAAATAATCTTTTAGATTATTACAGAGTCCAAAAGTCCAAAGGCTACAGTGGGATGTCACTCAAGAATGTGAATATAGAGAAAATAATGTTGTTGTTGTTGTTTATATATTTGGATATATTGTCTAATGATAATGGGTCACAGCAGAGATAAACATGGTCACTTTGAAGCAACCTTGACTCAGTTACATCCTGGAATGTGCTACTCTCTATGGATACAACCAGATGGAGAATTTTTATTTACCAGAGCTTGTCCTTGAGAATTCTATACTAGAATATCTCCTGAGAAATTCAGGCTAAATGAGAAAAAAATTCCATTCCCAAGGTCCTCTGTGAACTTTATTGCAGATGGAGGGAGACTGAGGCATGGAAAGTTGCTGGTTTCTCCAATCCTCTAGAAGCAAGTTGGCACAGCTGGTGGGCACGACCATAAATGTAAATGGCCCCACTCAGGAGGGGGTTGCTGCAGGATGCCAGGGAAAGCGGAATGCAAAGATCCCACAGGGGCAGGATGTCCTGGGGTAGTTCCTGGAGAGAGTTGAAAGAAATGAGCCAGTGGGAGTTCAAGGTACCTGCAGTCTGTGAGAGAATTGAAAAGGAGAAGAAAGGGAATTCTTTTTGTGGATTCCTGCTGTGGGTTAAGAATTGGATGCTCATTAATGTTCATTGAGAGCTTACAAGTAAAGGCTAGAATTGTCTTTTAATTACTCTTGCTAAACTGTGGTGTCTTTAAAGTGTTGCCATGTAAGAAACGGGCCATATGGGACCCCAGTTACTGTTGCGCTACGCTGAGAAAAAATGACTTCAACCCTAAAACCAGGGAAAATGGAGAAATACTTGGGCAAATACTGGCAGTGTTCATTGGAGCCCTTTCTTTCTTTCTTCCTTTTTCGTATTTTTTTTTAAGGTTTTGTTGCTGGTTTTTCTTTTATGTGTTTCTTTAATTTTGGCCATCCTGGGTCTTCCCTGCTGCTCTAGCTTTACTCCAGTTGCGATGAGCGGGGCCACTCTCTAGTTGCGGTACGCGGGCTTCGCACTGCCATGGCTTCTTTTGTTGTGGAGCGAGGATTCTATGGCTGGCAGGTTTCAACACTTGTGGTGTGTGGGCTCAGTAGCCACAGTTCCTGGGCTCTAGGGCACCAGCTCAAGAGTTGTGGCACATGGATTTAGTTGCTCTGCAGCATGTGAGATCTTCCCAGACCAGATTTCAAACCCGTATCTTCGGCACTGGCAGGCATATTCTTTACTCCTGAGCCACCAGGGAAGCCCCTGTTGGAGCCCTCGCTGGTGGACAGGTAGGTCTAAGGACTCAATCAATCTGTATTATTGATAGTAAGAGTCATAGCTGGATATCCGTAAATATTAAATTATTTAACTATTTTTGTTCTGATTCTGTGCAGTCTTCTCATTATACTCTGGCTTTTCATATTGTCTGTCCACAGAAACAATGCATTAGAAGAAGAAAAGTTTCCATCCCCTTAGCAGTCTCAATTTTTAATACACATTCATAGGTGGATTTCCTGATTTTGGATCTGAGGATCTGTAACCTTGGTTAAATGTGAGTTTGCCTCCATTTAGACAATGCATGCCCTGAGGCATCTGAACACAAAAGACTAAGCAATTTACACTTGATCCTGGAAAATTTTAAACTGGCTCCATAATGCTAAGATATCTTCAATCTCCCTAACTTCATGTGACCCCTTTGCCTTTTCTATTCAAAGTACCCTATCAGCCAAGTCAATCTAGTTAGGGAAGAAAACCCACACACTCACAGACACACACAGAAAAAATACTCACCCAATAAGAAAAGAAGGGAAATGGAAAGAGACAAGAGAAGGCTTTCTGACCTGTACCAGAAAGCACGTTTTTATTTCCGCCCTGTCCTGACATGGTGAGCTCTGGATGGATGGTCCCCAGACAGTTAGGCTGATTAACTTCTGTGAGATTTGTTTTTACCATTTCTTTCTGAGACTGAAAAGACCAATGAAAACAATTGAAAACCATGTACATAGTTTTTTGCCCAATGATTGCCTTATAAACACTCGCTAAGCACTTAAGCTGTTAACTGTTGTTGCTGTTTTTGCTTTCTGTGGGCATTTTCTGAGAATCAGGTATGATATTTATGACCACAATGAATCATGTGAGTATCCTTTCCAGCTTTAATACTCTATGATTCTTATAAGACTGAACACGATTTGAGAAGGTGCAAATGAGCAAATTTATGGACTTGAATAAATAACATCAATGAGTCAACAGTCACCCAGGTTCTTCCCTGGCTTACAACTTCACACAATCCTGGCCCTTAGCACCTTTCTAACTTCATCTTCTATCTCCTACTAACCTACCCTCTTCCAACACATTACCTTCCTTGTTGCTTGTTTCTTCCACAGGGTGTGTGTGAGTATTCTTCTTGATGGTTCTTTGTCCACATGCATGGCCTGTTCTTATCTCCTTTTAGTTTTGGCTCAGATGCCATCTCCTCAGGTAGACCTTCCTGATCTTCTATTTTAAAAAATTGCCCGTTATTTTATTATTTTTATCTTCACCTTCTTTATTTTACTCCATAACTCTTCAAACTTTAACACAGAGTGTCGTTACATTTTATGACATACATTTGTCTGTACCTGTCTTCCTGAGTACAAATTCCATTAGAATAAGAACTTGGCTTCAGCCCCTATCATAATCTCACCACCAAGAACAATGCCCAGTGTGTAGAAAGCACCAGAAAATATTTGTTAATCTCCCTTGTATTTCTTTTTAAAAAATTTAATTGGAGGATAATTGCTTTATAATGTTGTGTTGATTTCTGCCATACAGTAACATGGATGAGCCATAAGTATACATACGCCCCCTCCCTCTTGAACCTCACATTCCCACCCCTTCCCACCCCTCTCATTTGTTACAGAGCACTGGGTTGAGCTCCCTGTGTCTCCCTTCTATTTCTTGTAGTGTTCACTGTGCCTGGAATTGCGCCCCCAACTGCTTACAAAGTGCATTGCTGAAAAATAATGAATTGATGAATATGTAAATAGGAGTAAACCCAAAAATGCTGTTTCTTTATTATTATGATTATTATTGAAGTATAGTTGACTTACAATGTTATACCAATGTCAAAAATGCTATTTCTTTCCTCACTTGTGAAGTTGCTGGGCAGAAGTTTATTGTTCCAATCGGAAAAAGCCAGTGTCTAGAAAATAGAATGTTCCTGGGAAATATGCATTTGGCCTTGGGAATAATGCAAAAATCCAATTGTCAGAGTTAGGCTATGAGATTAGAGCTTA
Organism: Bos indicus x Bos taurus; assembly: GCF_003369695.1. NCBI lineage: Eukaryota > Metazoa > Chordata > Mammalia > Artiodactyla > Bovidae > Bos > Bos indicus x Bos taurus. The sequence continues at coordinate 7,281 of NW_020867353.1, read as the reverse complement.
CCAAGCGACAAATAAATTCACTGAAGCCCCTGATGTGTTAGTTTAGAATTTCTTAAACCCCTGTTGAGGTCAGAATTGGCTCCTGAGCCTCAAGGAAACAAACTCTAGAGCCAAAGAACACATGCTCAAATTCTAGCTTAATGACCTTGTGACATTTCTTAGAGTTACTTAATCTCTGTATTTGTTTCCTAACCTGTGCAATGAAATAATAGCACCTATCTTTTATGATCCTTGTGATGATTAAATGAATCATTTTACGTGAAGTGCTTTAATACTCGCTGCTCATGAAAATGCTGTAAAATTGTTAGCTACAAGTATAGTGAGCACAGAGTTGACGGGCAAGGGACCTCAGCCATGGAAAGAGGCAAGTATCTAATTCCTACAATTCACTACTGTCTCTGCACCAGAACCTAAAAATTAGTACTTTAGTTCAGCCTGGAAAAGAAGTAGGATCTTCATACCTATTACATAATCATGATTTTGCTGATGATAAACTGTATCATAATCTAAGGGTTTCTATTTTAAATGAATTTATCTGTAAAACAGAAATAGGGTTACAGATGGAGACAACAAATTTATAGTTACCGGCTGGTAAGTGGGGATGGACAAACTGGAAGATTGGGATCGACATAGTTAATACACATATTACTGCATATAAAATGGTGGCTTGGGGTTAAAAAATCCACCTGCAATGCAGGAGACTTGCAGGAGGTACAGGTTCAATTCCTGGGTTGGGAATGTCCCCTGGAGCAGAAAATGGTGACCCACTCCAGTATTCTTGCCTGAGAAATCCCATGGACAGAGGAGCCTGGTGGGCTGCAGTCCACTGGGTCACAAAGAGTCAGACATGACTGAGGGACTAAACAGCAACAAGCATATAAACTAAATAAGTAATAGGGATGTACTGTATAGACAGGGAGCTCTACTCAGTCCTCGGTAATAGCCTATATGAGAAATGAAGCTGAAAAAGAGTGTGTGGGGGGGTTCATTTGGCTGTACATCTGAAACAAACACAATGTTGTGAATCGACTATTGTTGTTCAGTCACACAGTAGTGTCTGACACTGCAATCCCACGGACTGCAGCATGCCAGCTTCCCTGTCCTTCACCTTCATCTCCCTGAGACTACTCAAACGCAAGTCCATTGAGCTGGTGATGGCATCCAACCATCTCATCCTCTGTTGTCCCCTTCTCCTCCCACCCTCAGTCCTTCCAAGCATCAGGGTCTTTTTCCAATGAGTCAGTTCTTCACATAAGGTGGCCAAAGTACTGGAGTTTCAGCGTCAGCATCAGTCCTTCCAATGAATTTTCAGGACTGATTTCCTTTAGGATGGACTGGTTGGATCTCCTCACTGTCCTAGGGACTCTCAGGAGTACTTTCCAATACCACAGCTCAAAAGCATCAGTTCTTCAGTGCTCAGCCTTCTTTTTGATCCAACTCTCACATCCATACATGACTACTGGAAAAACCATGGCTTTGATTATAAGGACATTTGTGAGCAAAGTAATGTCTCTGCTTTTAATATTCTGTGTAGGTTCGTTATAGCTTTTCTTCCAAGGAGCAATCATCTTTTAATTTCATGGCTGCAGTCACCATCTGCAGTGATTTTAGAGCCCAAGAAAAGAAAGTCTGTCACCATTTCCATTGTTTCCCCATCTATTTGCCATGAAGTGATGGGACCAGATGCCATGATCTTAGTTTTCTGAATGTTGAGTTTTAGGCCAACTTTTTCACTCTCCTCTTTCACTTTCATCAAGAGGTTCTTTAGTTCTTCTTCACTTTCTGCCATAAGGGTGGTGTTATCTGCATATCTGAGGTTATTGATATTTCTCCCAGCAATCTTGATTCCACCTTGTGTTTCATCGAACCCAGCATTTCACATGATGTACTCTGCATATAAGTTAAATAAGCAGGGTGACAATATACAGCCTTGACGTACTCCTTTCTCAATTTGTAACCAGTTGATTGTTCCATGTCTGGTTCTAAGTGTTGCTTCTTGACCTGCATACAGATTTCTTAGGAGGCAGATAAGGTGGTCTGGTATTTCCATCTCTTGAAGAATTTTCCAGTTTGTTTGATCCACACAGCCAAAGGCTTATGCATAGTCAGTGAAGCAAAAGTAAATGTTTTTCTGGAATTCTCTTGCTTTTTCTGTGATCCAGTGGATGTTGGCAAAGGTGGCGGAGTAGAAGGATGTGTGCTCATCTTCTGGAAAAGCGCCAAAATTGCCACTAGTTGCTGAACAAACATCAACAGGAGAATGTTGGATTCCACTAAAAAAAGATAACCTGTGTCCAACAGCAAAAGAGAAGCCCTAACAGATGATTGGAGGGGGACAGTTGCTTTTAGAATCAAACCTCATATCCACAAGAGATGCTCGGAGGGCAAAACAAGACTCTGTGCACACCAGGACCTGGGAAAGGAGCAGTGGCCCCCGCAAGAGACTGAGCCAGCTCTGCCTTTGAGTGTCTGAGTTTCTCCTGCAGAGGCACTGGTCAGCAGTGGCCTGCTGTGGGGACAGGGGAATCTGGCTGCAGCAGACCTGGGAGGTGAGGTGTGTGGTGTAAGTCCTCTTGGAGGAGGTCGCCATTAGCCCCACCATAGAGCTGCTGGGCAGATGACCCAGAAACTGGAGAACAATTACACCAAAGAAGTTCTCACACTGATACAAAATTTCTAGGGCCCCCCAAGTAGGGTGTTTTCTAGTGAATTGGCTTTTTGCATCAGGTGACCAAAGTATTGGAGCTTCAACTCTAGCATCAGTCCTTCCAATGAATATTTAGGGTTGATTTCCTTTAGGATTGACTGGTTTGATCTCCTTGTTGTCCAAGGGATTCTCAAGAGTCTTCCCCAGCACAACTCAAAAGCATCAATTTAGTTCAATCAAATCAATTAGAGCCATAGGAATATTTATCAATTTTCTGGAAAATTGTCCCTATCTTCCTAGTTGCTTTGACTGTGGATATCAGGCCACAGTGTTCTGAGATGAATTCCCAAAATACCCACGGACCCTCATCAGAACAGTACCTCCAGTGCAGTTAAAGCTTGGGTTCTGAGGTTGCCAAGCAACAAGTCACGTACCTGGCATGGTAGTTAGCCTCCTGGAAACATTAGCAGAAGCAACTCAGACGTGTTTAACTCTGCAGGTGTGTCCAGGTCTGGCTTCCAAGTTATTTCCTGACATTAGATCAAATTGTGATAAGAATCTTTGGAACACACAGCCTATCAGTCATCATATTCATTCCATTCAAAAGCAACAATGGGTTGGGTGAAAAACAAAACCCTTTAAAATAAGAAAATAAACAATGATTACTGCTAAGAAATCACCTGCTCTTCTCCATGCTGCTTCTGACCTTCATGTGCCAGCCTCTTTTGTCTTTTTTTCACTTCCCAAAGTCAATACATTGATCAAGTGGCAAGTCTTATAATTCTACCATGACAGGCAAATGTGTTGGAACTTCATCTTCAGCATCAGCACCAGTCCAGCATCAGACAGGCATATTTTTTATCAGGTGCTTAGAGGTTAAAGTCTTGTTTTTAATACAGTTACTATGCTCTAAAGTTTTTACCATTCTTTGAGAAAGTCAAAGATTTTGGAACTTTTTACTCCCTTGATGGTAATTAGTAATTTGAAGAAGGGGAGAGATGAACAGGCAGGATGCAGTTAGATATTTAGGGCACTGAAATCTTCTGTATGATGCTATATTTATCATATATATATATATCTCATACACATTTGTCAAAACACATAGGATGTACAATGCCAAGAATGAGCCCCTAATGTAAACTATGGGCTTCAAGTAATGATGACCCTAAACTCTAACCCTAACCCTAACTCTAACCCTTCCACTAACCCCATCCTGGTGTAGAGTCACTGATTTTTATAATTGCACTATTATTAGTAGTGGTGTGAGATGTTGGTGGTGGGGAAGGCTATAGTGCATGGGGCAGGTTTAGGAGCACCCTGTCTACTTTCTAGTCAGTTTTGCTGTGGACCTAAAATACTCTAAAAATAAAATTTATTTTTAAAATAAATAAGTGTTGATGCAGTGTGTCTCCAGCTATGAAGAGAGGCAAATCAAGATAAGAAGTACCAATGGGAAGGCTGTTTCAGAGAAGGAGAGCAGGGAAAGGATTTGAAAGGAGAGGCCAAAGGCTCAGATGCCTGTAGGAACTGAGTGAGCCATGGGAAGAACGTTGCAGGCAAGTTCAATCACAAAAGATAATAGCAAAGAATATAGTCCTGCATTTCTATTTGAGACTATTAACCAAGTAGTGCATATGCAACAACAGACAATAAAACAGATGAGAAAAAAACTCTCAAACCTCCCAATACTTTTAAAAGTACTGCTTAGCTAATCTACCTTTTATTTTTGCCAATGGGTACCTATTAGGGACAGTTGTTTTCTTTAAAGTTATACTTAGACATACTGATCCCATTAACTTTTACATAATGACTCCTAAGTTACAGTCACTATCTTTCCTTGTTGAACCCTTGTCACCACTTACCTGCCGTGTTACAATTTCTTTCTTCATGGTCCCATGGACTTTCAACTCGCCTGTACTGATAAAGTCTCTCTTAATCTACAATAACTTTGCCTGTGGGAAAGAGATATCCAATGCTTGCTAACCTTAACACTAAAATTACTGTTATCTACCAAAATGAGCCAAATATCTGACTGCATGATGGATTCTATGAAATAAACATGTAATTAAAGATCCAAAATTTGGGACTAAGCAAAACATTGGACTATGTAAAAGTTTAATATCATTCTGGAATGGGTTGTCAACATTTACCTAAGTGCCAACTGACTCTTTTGGGGATTTTATGTTTAACATAGTTTAACTATCAAGCATGGCCCAAATTTAACTCCATAAATCTAGACGTTAACTTGTGATAAGACAAGGTGATTTTATTTTTTGTAACTAGGAAAGGTAAATTAATCCATGATTTAATGAAATATAAGATGTGAATGTTTATTTTAAATCTAATGTAAAAAAATCTCAGGGCAGTGTTTTACTTTACTTCACTGACTATATAAAATCCCATTTCTTTTATGTATTTTTGAATCAGTTTTTTTTTTTTTCAAATCACTGGTTTCCCCATTTAAGAATTAAATTAAAATGTTGACAAATGATCACTGTTTATTTACATAAAAATTACGTTTTTAATATTTTGAGAATAAGCTTTGACACATGATTGATTTTATGATATCAGATTCAGCTAGCTAAGACCAGAATTAAATATAGCTTTCTTATATAAATTCTGAATATTATCTATGTGTGAAACTGTTCCACAGATGTATTCAAACACTTCTACAATCACACTTGCAAAATATTCTTTGGGGAGTTATAAATGCTTTGAAAATCAATTTTGCTTAATTTGATTTAGGATTTCCTAGCAAATACGAATTCCTAAATAGGATTTCAAAGATGGGAAAGTTTGATTTAGAACATTTATATTTGGGGTAGCATTTCTGTGTAATATTTTGACTGCTTTGTATGAAACTTCAGTAAAGAGACTGAGTAATGAATGAGTACCTTTAGCTACCATGAAAGAAGAAGATAAAGTATTTTTAATTATTGACGCAAAGTGCACAGTAACCTGAAGCATCGAGATGCTGGTAGCAAACTTGTAATTTTAAAGCGAACAAAGCCATGGTCAAAACTACTTATAGAAAATTGTTTTAGACGGACCAGAAATAAGAAAACCTGGAACTTTTTCAAAAAGGCTACATAATTCCTGGAAAGCAGAGGTCTTTATTATTACATGTTGTAACATGATGCTACCCACTTTCAAGGTGCTCAGGAAATTCTGAAGTTATTTAAAGGTGAATTGGCATCAACATTAATTAGGAATTTACTAGTAGGAATTAAAAGATAAGAATCAATCAAGACAGAACCCAATAAAGTATGGAAACAGCAAAACTGTACCAATAAACTAGGTTCAGAAGAGCATAGTAGTGAGTATGAATATTGGAGATAGACTTCCTGGGTTCAAATTCTAGCTTAGTCTAGTATTAGCACAGGACCCTGAATAAATTATTTAAACCCCTCTGAGTCTCATTTTCCTCATCTGTAAAATGGGTTAATAATTCCACCAATTTACTGAGTTGTAAAGATTAATCTAGTTGACAAATAGAACTTGAAAAGAATCCTAGCCCAAAATGCATGCTGTGCTTAACTACCATTATTATATTGAGTATACATAGGAGACTTTTGTTAAGTAACTTCAAGGTCAGATAATACTGTTGCTTCAGTGGTTCATAAATTAAATAAAACAAAGTTTTATGAAATATACAAAGCTTTACTGGTTTGGTGACAATACGATGTTCTTAAAGAAATTGTCTGTTGATTTTTAACTGATGACAATTTTGAACACATATAATCCAGATTTATAAACTTAGAAAGTCATGAGAGAAAGGATTCTTAGAAACTGTTGGTCTACTCTTGAGTTTGTCCCAAAATCAACTAGTAGGTTGCTTAATAATACAGACATCTGGTTAATCTCCAAACTCAACTGACTCAGATTCACAGAAATATCTTCTTCAAGATTATTCTGATGCAATTAAAACATGGGAAATACTAATCTATTGTCCAATTACCTCCTTTTACACATTGAGATTTACAGGAGATTCACATTGGAATGTGAAGTCAAGTGGGCCTTAGGAAGCATCACTACGAAAAAAAGCTAATGGAGGTGATGGAATTCCCAGTTGAGCTATTTCCAATCCTGAAAGATGATGCTGTGAAAGTGCTGCACTCAATATGCCAGCAAATCTTGGAAAACTCAGCAGTGGCCACAGACTGGAAAAGGTCAATTTTCATTTCAATCCCAAAGAAAGGCAATGCCAAAGAATGCTCAACTATCGCACAATTGCCTCATCTCATACGCTACCAAAGTAATGCTCTAAATTCTCAAGCCAGGCTTCAGCAATACATGAACTGTGAAATTCAGATGTTCAAGCTGGTTTTAGAAAAGGCAGAGGAACCAGAGATCAAATTGCAACATCTGCTGGATCATGGAAAAAGCAAGAGAGTTCCAGAAAACATCTATTTCTGCTTTATTGACTATGCCAAAGCCTTTGACTGTGTGGATCACAAAAGCTGTGGAAATTCTTCAGGAGTGGGAATGACCAGACCACCTGACCTGCCTCTTTGAGAAAACCTATATGCAGGTCAGGAAAGCAACAGTTAGAACTGGACAGGAACAACAGACGGTTCCAAAATAGGAAAGGAGTACGTCAAGGCTGTATAATGTCACCCTGCTTACTTAACTTA
>NW_020867352.1:0-54730 GCF_003369695.1 Bos indicus x Bos taurus | reverse complement strand
TCCAGCTCAGGCTGGACAAGCCCAGTGTGGCCCCAGTGCTTGAGTGACCCAGTCCTTGGGTTCTGGTGTTACCCCCGCCCCCGCCACGCTATCTTAGCGGTGCATATGGCATCCTGATTTTCCTGATCTCCAACTTTTTTCATCATCTCCTATTTTCTCACAGCTGTTCTCTCTCTTATTCCACCAAATATGAATTAAATGTCTCTGCTTAAAATATTTAGTCATTTCTCTTTTCCTTATTGGACTCTGACTGCTACAGACCATCTCTGGATAGCCAAAAAGAACTCTAAGATGACCCTCATCTTTCAGGCTAGCTCTTTTTTTCTCCGGGAAATCACACAGGGGAAACTTTTCTACAGCTTCAGAATCTTTCAGAATCCCAGCCACGAAGTATGAGGGAGGTAGCTGTGTTTGCTGAATTAATAGTCTCCTCCTGGCTTTGCAGCAGAGACTGGAAGAGGAAAAGCTTGGGATCATCTGTGAGCCTGTGGAGAGTTTCTTCTCTTTATTCAGTGGAAAAGGGGAGATAGAAATCTGATGGGCTACACTAATAACTTTAAGATCCATCTGCAACAGCTATGGTTTAGACATAAATGCTATTTCAAATATGAGTGTGACTAACTTTTAAGAATGTAAGTAGCCCTGTGATACTTAAAGGAATATATGAAAAAACAATTCTCATTATTTATGATAGAAAAACATTTACTGTCACAAATGCCTAAGACTGCAGGAACATGCTGCAGCAAATAAATGGCTTAAGTTTATGCACAGGTTTTAGTTCCTTCTTTCTGATCAATTTTCAAGGCAACTCTACGTTTACTTTTTCCCCACAACATAATGAATACATTAAATTCAGTTCAATAAATAAATAAACTAGAGTTTAATTACTGAAAACTACAAGTAATTATTAATGCAAAAGAGTTCTCGTCATTTGTGGTGAACCAAGGCAAATGGTATTCAGGGAGGTTTATATAAAGTGTTTAACATAGTAGCTCTTGGTAAACATTAATTTCCTTTCCACTTAGACTGAAAATGCATCTTCTTGTTTTTGTTTTGCTTAAACCAATATTTAAAATTATTTTTGTGTGCTCTGTCTCTTCTTTGCATAACCCCGCTGCCTTAGCTTTTCTCAAGACTGTCATCCTCATAAAAGAGTGTGGATGCGCATAACCAATGCTTCCTTCTGATGCTCATCTCCCCAGGCTTTCCTAGAGCACTCGGATCTGCTTTTCAGGGCCATTCATTTTGTGTGCATCACTTTGCAATATGCTTTTCTCCCTTTGGTGATCAGAAAATCCCTCTGTTGTCCTGAAATTGGGAGTTTGTGATTGATATACACAGCCCTGCTATATTTAAAGTAGATAACCAACAAGGACCTGATGAATGCAACAGAGAACTCAATACTCTGTCATAGCCTAAATGGGAAAAGAATTTGAAAAAGAATAGTTACATGTATGTGTAGAGCTGAATCACTTTGCTGCACACCTGAAACTAACACAACATTGTTAATTAACTGTTTTGTTGTTGTTCAGTCGCTAAGTTGTGTCTGACTCTTTGTGACCCCATGAACTGCCCCACGCCAGGCTTCCTTGTCCTTCACTATCTCCTGAAGTTTGCTCAAATTCATGTCCACTGAGTTGGTGATGCTATCTAACCATCTCATCCTCTGCCACCTCCTTCTCCAGCTATGCTCCCATAAAGAAGAAAAATTAAAAATAAAATAGATGTGAAAGAGAAAACAGGTTAATGGAAATTAGTTATAGTGCAATAGCTAAGACTTAGACATAAAGGCCATTTGAAATGTAAGAGTGTGGCTGTCTTTTAGGAATGCTTTTTAGGATTAATGGGTGTTCTCTATCTGCATAGCTGAGCCCTGGAAGGCCTGACCGCTCACTGTAAGAATCAGGAGCCTTGAAAGTGATTGGTGGTTGTCTCTTTGGAGCTTCCTGAAGTTACTGGGCATGGGAAGAAATTTTCAGTTAGAGTTGCTCTGTTTTGCTGGTGAGTATTCTAAGAGTACACTCCACGTTTTCCCATTTACTTTGTGTGGGTTCCCTTAGATGTGGGTCTTGCGCTGTGTGCACACGTTTGATGAATGAGCGTTGCCTTTGTGTGCTTCTTCTTGTCGACACTCAAGTTTGCTGCCTCTGGAGACAAGAGCCAAGATCTCTGGTATGAGAACCATGCTTGGCTTTTGCTCTCCTGAACAGATCATCAGACCAGAAGGGACCAATAGTTGAGACCCCAGCTTCCAATCTTACTGACCCTGGTAAGTCTTTGGAAGAACATTTCGCAATTGTTTGACTCTTAGTACCTTTGTTTAATCCCCCGAGAAGGGAATGCAACCCACACCCATATTCCTTGCCTTGAGAATCCTACGGACAGAAGGTCCATGGGTTGCAAGAGTCAGACACATTTGAAGAACTTCGAACTTGTTTCTAAAATGGAAATAATAATATATCCAAGTATCGCTAGATGCCTTCAGGATCTGGTCTGGCAATTACATATGAAAGAGTCATGTAAACTTGCGGAGTGCAAAAACAAGTAAAATTGGACATTATTAATTGGCAAAGAGAAAAATGTAAGATGAAAGATTGACCAGTACACGCTGAAATATTTTCAAATTCTCAGACCGGTCTGCCTAGTATTTCAGGGTCATCTACACCATCTTGTTTTTACCCTGAATTGAGTTCAGTGTCACTGAGCATCTCAGTGTGTATCTACTTCATCCTGCTTTGTGGCCAACAACTACAATTTATATAAAAACAAGAGGGAATTCAAGGAAAGGAGATGGTAGGTCCCCAAATTCCATGTCTCCCCAGGAAAATGATCTCTCGCTGTCTATCCACTCACGGCCCATCAACCTGAGTACTCCTCTCTTGAGCCAGCCCCAAAGATAAATGCATTTGAAGATGAAAAATAATCATACAGAAAAAATTTAAAACATTGATGAAAAGAAAACTAAAAACAAAAGAAAAAATCCATTATCTCATTATCTAAAAAGTCTAACTCAAGCAAATTTATTCACTTCTTTCAAAGTTATTGACAAGTTTTGAAGTATCGTAGCATTCATATACCAGAGAAATAGTCTATGGTTTTAAGGTGAAGAATGCATATACAGCCCAGGAATCATAAGACTATTTTATATGCGGCAGCATTCTTTGTGATTTATCAGACAAATCCAGGCAACAGTTTATAGATAAATATTTTATCCATTGTTAATAACAATTGCATATTTATTGTCGGTGTGTCTCAGGCATTGCTGGTGTATATAATACCACAATAACAGGTTACATAAACAAGCAATTTACTCTGTTAATTGGCTGTTTCCTCTCTACCTTGAGGAACCCATTGGAAGAATTGCTGAGAAACAGCACATGGGACAGAGTAAATCTTGACTGAATTTTTCACATAATACAGACACCACTGACCAAGTTCATGAAGATATTAAGGTATAACTCATACAAGTCATACACTTTTGAATTTTCATCTTATCTGATAAATGAGAGTAATAATTAATTTGCAGATGATCACATTCAGTTCATCAGTTATTGAGACATCCATGAGACAGGATTATAGTTACAGGATTAAATGAGATTTTATTTCAAATCTGCTAGCACTGTGATCCGTCTAGTCAAGGCTATGGTTTTCCAGTAATCATGTATGGATGTGAGAGTTGGACTGTGAAGAAAGCTGAGTGCTGAAGAATTGATGCTTTTGAACTGTGGTGTTGGAGAAGACTCTTGAGAGTCCCTTGGACTGCAAGGAGATCCAACCAGTCCATTCTAAAAGAGATCAGTCCTGGGTGTTCTTTGGAAGGAATGATGCTAAAGCTGAAACTCCAGTACTTTGGCCACCTCATGCGAAGAGTTTACTCACTGGAAAAGACTCTGATGCTGGGAGGGGACTGGGGGCAGGAGGAGAAGGGGACGACAGAGGATGAGATGGCTGGATGGCATCGCTGACTCGATGGACGTGAGTCTGAGTGAACTCTGGGAGTTGGTGATGGACAGGAGGCCTGGTGTGCTGCGATTCATGGGTCGCAAAGAGTTGGACACGACTGAGTGACTGAACTGAACTGAACACTGTGGTACCTCGTAGTTACCATATATGATACTTCTATTTTCTGCCATGATACACACCCAGCTGATGTTTCTTTCCTCTCAAAATAACCCTAACAGTCATTGGGCATCAATTGTATGGAACCATTTTGTTTTGGTAGTAAATCGGCCAGGTCTTTAGCAACATATATAAGCTGCCCCGTGTGGTGTGCTCAGTCATGTTTGACTCTGTGCCACCCCATGGACTGTGGCCCACCAAGCTCCTCTGTCCATGGAACTTTTCAGGCAAGAATACTGGAGTGGCTTGCCAGTTCCTTCTCCAGGGGATCTTCCTGACCCACGGATAGAACCCGCATCTCCTGAGTCTCCTGCATTGGCAAGTGGATTCTTTACCACTGCACCACCTGGGGAGCCCATACAAAACTGCATGGTGGGTAAATACACAGCCAGCATCCTGACTGTGAAGACTAGCTCAGAAGATACCAAGGTGCTACCACAACTAGGGAATACTTGCAAAAAGAGGAAAACTCACTCTTTACTGCCTCAGTGCCAATCTTCATCAAATCTGATCTGAGCTTGACTATGGCAACACTCAAAATCTTCTGTTTTGGTACTAGAAGTTCTGTGTCCCTTTGTTTGAGTATTCTTGGGTTTTTTGTTTGTTTGTTTGTTTCATTTTATTTTTGGCCAGTGGGAGCAGGAAGTGGGTAGGCATGTCTGCCATTGGCAGTCTCTCTCCAACAGCCATCATAAAAGAGGGAAAGAGTATAGAAATCAAGTAGTTCCAAGAAAAGAGGACTGTGGTTCCATCTTTTTCTACTTAGATTCTCTTTTCTTCCCCCATACATACAAAACCAATGCCACCAATGAATGCATCTTCTGACAAACAGTGAAATGCTCTTTTTTCAGTGGTAAAGGAATAACGTTCTAATTTCTGCTTAAAGAAGCAAAGCGAGTATGCCCTCCTACAGAGAAGTCTCGCTGTGGGCTACTGCTGAACTCACTGCTACCACTCTGCCAGATCTCTTGGTAATTTGGATGGCCCCGCCAACCTCAGCTTCCTCTCAAATCATAGTCTTTTGCAGAGTTGGCAGTTATAAATCCAAGTTCTTATTGGAATAGGACAGCATTTAAATGGAAAGCACTGCAAACGTGTAAGCATACCTTTAACATTTAAAGTTGCAAGAACTTTATTTTGCCTCTGGTCCTCTGACATTCAAATGATGTATTTTTTAGAACAGTGGTTTTCCACTCCCTTTGCATTTTTTAATTACCCGAGGCATTTGAAAAAATACAGATACCTGGGTTCTTCCCCTAGAGGCTTTTGCTAGTTGATCTGAGTGTGATCTGATTCCATTTTTATTCCTCTGATATGATCAACCATCATCAATATGACATCATGGAGCTGGAGGGCGGGGTATACCTAAGACAGAACTTTAACTGCAGACAACACAACCTTCTATCACATGGTCTTATGTCCATCTCTAAGCATCTCTGAACTTTCCTTTTCTCACCTTAAAAATGAGAATATCAATACCTACTTGTTCTTTGACTGTGAGTTTCTTTGTAAGACTCAAACAAAATAAGAACTTTGAAAATATTTTGAAAATACATTTTAAAATGTAATTAATGAGTGCATACTCAGTGATGTTCAAAGCTTTGTGACCCCATGGACTGTAGCCCACCAGGTTCCTCTGCCCATGGGATTTCCCAGGCAAGAATACAGGAGTGGGTTGCCATTTCCTCTTCCAGGGGATCTTCCCAACCCAGGAATCAAACCCACGTCTTCTGCATTGCAGGCGGATTCTTTACTGCTGAGCCTACAGGGAAGCCCAGTCTTTTAAAATGTAATACATGTCTTATTTGAAGATGTGTGTGGAAACTCAGATATTTTTAAAATATGCTGAGGTGGCTATCTGTTTCTTTTAACTACCTGCCATCTATTTTTTTTTTCTTGGAACCATAAGCGTGAGAGGGACTTCCCAGGTGGCTCAGTGGTAAAGAATCTGCCTGCAATGCAGGAGACACAGGAGACGCAGCTGTGGGAAGGTCCCTGGGTCGGGAAGATCCCCTGGAGAAGGGAATGGCAACCCACTCCAGTATTCTGGCCTAGAGAATCCCATGGACAGAGGAGGTTGGTGGGCTGCAGTCCATAAGGTCGCAAAGAGTCAGACACGACTGAGCATGCACACATAGATACATATTTAAGCAGGAAGCCAGACCTTGCTTCCACACGTGACCTAAACCGGGCCAGTGAGAGGGTCCCTTGCGAGAAAACTGGAGCATTTCTGTGGCTGGGTTTCCCATCAGTTCTAGCTGTGGAGCCCTGATCTCTCTGCCCAGATCTGTCCTTGTCGAGGTCTTGCTCCCCTGTCTTCAGAGGTGCTCCAGCGCCTTGGCATTTCCTAGCTTCAGTCTCCATCCTCCTTCTGTCCTTATGTAACTGCAATGACTGTTCTTTACACTAAACTGAAACGATTCAGCCTTGGCCTTTAACAGGTGCCTCGTTTCCTTGGCATTTCTTCAAAGACCTCTGTTCCTGGCAGACTCAAGCAGACTGAGGGCGCGGGGGCGGGGGGGGGGGGTCCGGCTGCTCAGCCCCCTTCACACCTGCTGGCTGACCCAACTTGTCTTCATTTCTTTATTCTTCAGGGGCTTCTCTGAGCAAAGGACCTCAGGCCCCTCTTCTTAAAAGTGCCCACCTAGAGAGACAATGATTTTTTGGAAGCAGAGATTAGGAAACATGAGGAACTTCCTTCGTGTGTTAGATATTCAGGCAAGGAAGAATCGCTGTCGAGGTGACAGAGCAACCAGTGGGCACGAAGTTCTCACCTTAGAACCATCACTGCGTGACCTTGGACAAGAACTTAACCTCTCTGGGTTCCGGCTCCAACATCTGTAAGTGGAGCTCGTGAGCTTATTGTATTAAAAAATTGACTGTTACAAGGTAGGTATGGATAACGGAAAATTTTAAATGCTGAGTACTGATGCTGATGATAAGACAGGAGAAACTCAGCTCTGTTCTTATTTTGAAGAATTTTTTTGTTTTGTTTTGTTTTGCTCTGTTTTAATTGATTCCAGTAGCTGCATCAGATGGCCTGGAAGCAAATGCTTTTTCAAACCAAAGTTCGTTGCCCACACACACCCACTCAGGAGACAGGACACAGAGCTGTTTGTTGCTAAGGACTTTCCTATTTTATGTGTCTTCCCGTTTTATGGGAAGGGATTTATTTTGTGACAAAGAGGATTTACAGTTTGTAGGCTGGGGCCATCTTGGTTGAGAAAACTATTCCTTTTTCTTGTTCTTTTGTACATATGCATACATGGACACACACACACACACCCCTGAGTTAACGTTAAATCTTTCACTAGTACCAATGGCAGAAAACTTCAGCACTTCCTACGCAAATGTTGCCCCTTGTTATCCAGCATAACACATCTTTGTGGACTCCTTCTCAAACAAAAGCTTTGCTTTAACAGCTGTGGTACTATATTTGGAGAAAAGTAAGAGGACATGTCCTCAATTTTCAATTTCCACACTTACAACCTAGTTTTTGTTGATTCTGATTCCAATCTGGAGAGAATACACGCACTGCAAAAGCCTTTCTGAATTTGATAAGGATGTATGGTGGGGTTATTAGTGGCTAACCCTCTCCACCTTCCCTGACACTTGCCTGGGAGAACATGTATTGATTCTAGTTGCTATTTGACAAGATGGTGTTATGGTTGCAGAACAAACATTGTTAGGAGTGTGGGACTTAGAGAAATGCCCAGAAGGTTCTTTTGTCTGGAATTTAATTGGAGGGTATGGCAGAGTAGTCAAGAATTTGAGAAATGTGCATTTTTCTTAGGACAATGTTAATAGAATGGCCTTGGGGAAAGAAAAGAGGCTTAAAAATTGAACATAAGAGGTTGTGTGGGCTTAATTTACCTAACATTAAGCAAAAATCTGGGAGTCTATGAAGGCATGAGACAGGAGGACTTTGCATCTCAGACAGGCCTGCCAGGTGTGTCTGACTTTATCTAGACATAATAGCTAATGTTTCTGACAGATGAGTTTGGCTTCTATTGGCTTTGAGGTCTTGGAGGTGTTACATTACCACTTTGAAGCTTTAAAGATGAGAATATACTATGTAAAATGCAGGTGCATTTCACCTAAGAGGAGGTTTCATAAATGTTATATACTACAAAGTGCACAATATTTCAAGGGTAATCCTGGAAAATGAGGTAGGCATTAATTAAGCCTGAATCCAGGCTTCTCGAATTTAAATTCCACTGTTACTTACCTTTTCCTCATCTGCAGAGTGGGGCTAAACGTGGTTATGCCACATAAAATTTTTTGCATGAAAAATAAAGATGATACCTATGAAGCACTTAGGTAGTGTTCAATAACCATTAACTTTCATTCTAACAATTATTCTTTTCCAGCAAATGTGGCACGTCCTCATGTGACCAAAGCATAAATATTATTTCAAATTCCTGTGGTTTATCATTTAATTGTGGAAATTCTTCATACTTTTTCAAATTAGGAGACATTTGCTAGGCTTGAAATTTTGTAAATAAACTGACAATGTGTTGATCATTTTTATTAAATTATTTCAGATTTGCATAATTAAATTTTGCATGATTCCAATTTGCACAAAATGTGACTTGTCCTGGATCTCACTGGATTGTCATGAGCATTAAGTATGTTGATAGACACCAATCGGACATAGCCCAGAGCCTGGGGTTATTCATAACCATCTTCAGATAAAGAGGATGTGGCACATAAATATAACAAAATGGAATACTACTCAGCCACCAAACAAAATGAAATAATCCCATTTGCAGCAGCATGGATGGACCTAGAGATTACCATCTAAGTGAAGAAAGCCGGGCAGACAAAGACAAATACAACCTAAGGGGATCTAAAGTGCAATACGAACGAACTTACCTATCAAACACAAACAGACTCATAGACACAGAAAATAGACATGTGATTGCCAAAGGTAATCAAAGGGAGGTAAAGAAGGAAAGAACTGGGAGTCTGGAATTAGCCGATACAAACTATCATACTTAAGATGGATAAACGACAAGATCCTAGTGTATATTCAACAGGGAACTATATTCAATATCCTCTGATAAACTGTAATAGAAAGAATATAAAAATTGTATATGTAATATATAATTTATAATATATGATATATTATATTTATAATTAATATATAAGCATATATAACATAATATTATATAATATATAATTATGATTGTGAATATAATTATGAATATCATATATGTTATATATTATAGATATTATATACTATATATTATATATAATTATATATATACTGTATACAATATTATATATCATATAACTAATATATATAATATAATTAATTTATAATTTGTAATGTATACTATATAATTAATATAATATGTTATATATAATTACAATTAAAATATAAATGTATATAATATATAATTATAATTATGAATATAATTATGAATACAATTCCAATATTACATATATATATTCTATAGTATTATTATATTCTATATTATATCATATTATAGTCTATATTATATCATATTATTATATTCTATATTATATCATATTATATTATATATAATTTTATATATATTATGTATTATATCATATATTATATACTATATATAAATATATACATTATTATGTATCATATATAATATATATTATATATAGTATAGAATTATAGATCATATATAATTATATAATATATTATATAATATATATTATAATTATATACTAAATATATATTATATAATATTTGCAATAGATTATATATTAATATATAATATAAATATATTTATATCTTATATATAATATATGTTTATATATTATATATTATATTATAATACATTATATAATATACTATATATATATAGTAGATTATATTATA
Organism: Bos indicus x Bos taurus; assembly: GCF_003369695.1. Taxonomy (NCBI): domain Eukaryota; kingdom Metazoa; phylum Chordata; class Mammalia; order Artiodactyla; family Bovidae; genus Bos; species Bos indicus x Bos taurus. Next base: position 44,751 of record NW_020867352.1, on the reverse strand, counting down.
AGGAACAAGTAATTCTAGAGAAGTTGTTTGGCTTCCAAAGTTATGCAAACCATGTTATATTATATTATGTATGTTCATTATATTATACATATTATTTATAATATATATATAAGATTATATATATAATATGTATGATATATATTATATAAGATTATATATATATATGATATATATTATATACTATATGATTATATAGTATATAATATATTACTATTTATAAATATTATTTATTATTATACACATATAAATATTAGATAATATAATTAATATAATTATGTAATATTATTTTAATATACAATATATTGTAATTACTTATTATTAATTAATATTAATATTTATAATATATTAACATTATTATATAAACATACAGGCTTCCTAGGTGGCACAATGGTAAAGAATCCATCTGCCAATGAAGGAGATGCAAGCGATGTGGGTTCCATGCCTGGGTTGAGAAGATCCCCTGGAGTAGGAAAATGGTAACCCACTCCAGTACCGTTGTCTGGAAAATCTCATGGACGGAGGAGCTTGGTGGGCTACAGTCCATATGGTCACAAAGAGTCAAGTATGACTGAGTGACTAACACTTTCACCTTCATGTTAGAGCTACTGGGAAAACAATGACCCCTCCAAGATTCCAGAAAAACAAATGATTTTTAATGAACTATCATAGTCCCATTTGTCTATATCAGTTGCCACTAGTAAAAATTAAAGATCAAAATGCATCTTATCAACAAAAAATCAAATATTAGCCCACGTTCAGTTCAGATAGTTTTAAAAATAAGCAGTAAACAATTTGTGGCAAAAACTGCAACCATCAGATAGTGAAATCAAGCATACAAGGATAGTGAAAAGCAGATTAATTCAAAGCCTGGGAGTACGTAGAGAATTTTCTGGAAATTAAGTCCGGTTCTGTCCATAATTTTGATTCCATAAGAGTAACATGGTTTGCATAACTTTGGAAGCTAAACAACTTCTCTAGAATTACTTATTCATTTATCTACTCAACAAATATTCTTTGCTTTTCTACTATGTGCTAAGTGCTTCTGCTGCGGATATAGCAGAAGTCAAGATGGATATTCTCAGCAGCCGGCCAATGTTACCCAGGACACCAAAGCACTCACTCTGTTGTGTAAGCATAGCTATACAGGAAGGTGAGTGTAAGTTGCTTACGTTGGGTGTAGAAGAAAGGCATTGGAGAATAACCTAGGGACACGTGTAGATGACCCTTGACTGCAGAGTGGATGAAAACTCGCTGACCTTGGTTAGGTTAGTGTGATGAATAAATCATGGTGAAATAGCCCAGGAGATAGACAGAATTTTCAAAGAGTCTTGGATGAGTTGTCTTTGGATTAGAACATCTGAACAGGCTGCTGTTTAAGTATCAGTGTTTTTATTCTCTGAGTGGTGAGAACAAGGAGTCAGTCAACAGGCAAACACTCCAAAAAGCTTCATCTTGATGCTAAACATCTTGCTTAGATGCTAAACATTTAAACTCTGAACAACGAGTTTCATAGGCTTTCCAGTGATTTCTCGTTTCTTGATAAGTAGGACATCCTCTTGAAAGACAACCTGAGGCATGGGATCCAGTGGCAGAATATAAACACTGATATAGTTTTCATTTGAGAATAGCTCTCTTGTATGACATTAAGACCTCTCTGAAAACGTTGACTTCCCTTCAATCTGGAGACCAGACAAAATGTTTGATTTCCAGGACTAATGAACAGTTTTTCTTTCTCCCCCTTCTCTTGTTACAAGAATCTAAAAAGGTATTTTCAGATCAAAGGATATAATAGAAGGCAATCTTGCAAATAAATTTCTGGCGCCATGTTTCATTAATACTTTTTAGTGACAACAGAAAAGAATGGTGTCATAGTGTAATTTCACTTACAAAGTCAAGCAGAAAATGAAGTTCTCATCATGAAAGTCTGTATCAATGTGCATGACTGTTCAGAGGCCAGCTTCTGAAACCACAGGAGTCAGTTCAGAGGAGCATTAAATTACTACCAAACACACACACACACACACACACACACACACACACACACACACACAATTTACCTCAATAAATAGTGGTGGGGAGGCTATTGCATGACACCCAACCTTTTAAAAGGTTTTTTTTTTTTTTTAATAAAAGATAATTTTAAAGCCATTACAATGCTACACTAGTCCTAATTTCCTGGGTCACCATTGATATCCAATTACTCATCACTGAAGGTTTTAAAAATGTGTAAGAATATTTCTATTAGTGACGGGAAGGTGGTTAATAATTACTAATAATTAATGCATACGACAAGGTTTGCTAAAGGCAAGGCAGAACTCTATCTGAGCTTCTCTTATAGCATGAAAAAGTCTTTTTGGAATGCCCCAAGAAAACGGTTTTGGTTTTTGGATCCTTACTCTCTTGGATTGAAATCTCAACTCTGATATTTATAGGCTGGGTGACCTGGGACAGTTTGCCAAACATTTTGAGTCTCAACTTTCTTATTTGGAAAATAGAAAAAAAAAAAAAAACACCTAGCACCTATCTCATAAATTTGCAGTTGAGATACGTGGGATGGTACATAAGATACTATAGGGGCTCTCCAGCAGCTTAATGCTTTGGTCCTCAGGGAATGAGGCAAACGGCTTATGGAGCATCTCTGCTCCTTCAAGGACAGTTCACATAAATGTAGAATAAATGATCAAAGTCAAGAAAAAGAATGTGAAAATGAGCTAGATTTAGAACAGAACACATTTATGTTCATATTGAGATTCATTTCTGTGACTTTCACGAAACTGATTTTGACCCCTTTACCATGAGTTTTAATGAGTGTCTTCAAAGTTCCTAGATTCTTAGACTGTACTGGGTCACAGCTGCCCTTTTCTGTGACTTTCTTTCCCCAGTTGTTTGGTCAAAATCATGGTCAAATAATTCCAGTTATATTTTGTCTTGTTTATTTGATTAGGTTGTTTTCCACTCCTTTGCATGTTGTGAAACATAGACCAAATTTTAGGGGCATCAGAGCAGTCTTTCTCCATGAATGCGGTCACAGCACTCTAAAAAGCTAAAGATCAGTTGAGATATCTTTCCCTGTGGAAAGCCTTCGGATGGATCCTTTTACACTAGGGATAAGATCTGAGCTTCTTATCCTGGACAGATGCGGCTCCTGCCTCTCTCTGACCTCATCACCTCCCACCTCTCCTTCAGTCACCACCCTCCAGCCACTTTGACTTTTCTCAGAAGTCTTGTTCTGGCCACAGGCTCTTCACCTCCACAACCGAACTGAGCTGTCCTGGAGCCTCACATAGCCACTTCCTTCTCAGGGGGAATCTTCCCAACCCAGAAATCGAACCCACATCTCCTGTGTTGGCAGGCGGATTCTTTACCACTGAGCCACCTGGGAAAGCCTCATATGATGGTAGATGTTTATATACATTTTACATGTCAACATGGATGGACCTTGAGGGGATTGTGCTAAATGAAATGTCAAACAGAGTAAGACAAGTACTGTTTGATCTCACTTATGCATGGAATCTAAAACAAAGCAAACAAAACCCCAAACTCAATGATAGAACAGGTTAGTGATTGTCATAGGCAGAGGGTAGGGGGGGTCGCAAAATGTGTTAAGGGGCTCAAGAGGTACAAAATTCCAGTTATAAGTCTTGAGAATGGAATGTACAGTGTGGTGACTATAATCAATAATACTGTACTGCACATTTTAAAATTGTTTAAAGGGTAAACCTTAACACTTTTCATCACAAGAAAACATTTATATGACCATAGATGTTAATTAGATTTAGTGTTGTGATCATCTCACAATATATGTAATAGGGAATTGGAGAAGTCTACACAGTGTGGTCCACTGGAGAAGGGAATGGCAAACCACTCCAGTATTCTTGCCTTGAGAAGCCCATGAACAGTATGAAAAGGCAAAATGATAGGATACTGAAAGAGGAACTCCCCGGGTCACTAGGTGCCCAATATGCTACTGAGGATCAGTGGAGAAATAACTCCAGAAAGAATGAAGGGGTGGAGCCAAAGCAAAAACAATACCCAGCTGTGGATGTGACTGGTGACAGAAGCAAGGTCCGATGCTGTAAAGAACAATATTGCATAGGAACCTGGAATGTCAGGTCCATGAATCAAGGCAAATTGGAAGTGGTCAAACAGGAGATGGCAAGAGTGAACATCAACATTCTAGGAATCAGCAAACTAAAATGGACTGGAATGGGTGAATTTAACTCAGATGGGCATTATATCTACTACTGTGGGCAGGAATCCCTTAAAAGAAATGGAGTAGCCATCATGGTCAACAGAAGAGTCCGAAATGCAGTACTTGGATGCAATCTCAAAAATGACAGAATGATCTCTGTTCGTTTCCAAGGCAAACTATTCAATATCACAGTAATCCAAGTCTATGCCCCAACCAGTAACACTGAAAAAGCTGAAGCTGAACGGTTCTATGGAGATCTACAAGACCTTTTAGAACTAACACCAAAGAAAGATGTCCTTTTCATCATAAGGGACTGGAATGCAAAAGTAGGAAGTCAAGAAACACCTGGAGTAACAGGTAAATTTGGCCTTGGAATACGGAATGAATCAGGGCAAAGACTAATAGAGTTTTGCCAAGAAAATGCACTGGTCATAGCAAACACCCTCGTCCAGCAACACGAGAGAAGACTCTACACATGGACATCACCAGATGGTCAACACCAAAAAAATACTGATTATATTCTTTGCAGCCAAAGATGGAGAAGCTCTATACAGTCAACAAAAACAAGACCAGGATCCGACTGTGGCTCAGATCATGAGCTCCTTATTGCCAAATTCAGACTTAAATTGAAGAAAGTAGGGAAAACCACTAAACCATTCAGGTATGACCTAAATCAAATCCCTTATGATTATACAGTGGAAGTGAGAAATAGATTTAAGGGCCTAGATCTGATAGATAGAGTGCCTGATGAACTATGGAATGAGGTTCGTGACATTGTACAGGAGACAGGGATCAAGACCATCCCCATGGAAAAGAAATGCAAAAAAGCAAAATGGCTGTCTGAGGAGGCCTTACAAATAGCTGTGAAAAGAAGAGATGTGAAAAGCAAAGGAGAAAAGGAAAGATATAAACATCTGAATGCAGAGTTCCAAAGAACAGCAAGGAGAGATAAGAAGGCCTTCCTCAGCGATCAACACAAAGAAATAGAGGAAAACAACAGAATGGGAAAGACTAGAGATCTATTCAAGAAAATTAGAGATACCAAGGGAACATTTCATGCAAAGATGGGCTCGATAAAGGACAGAAATGGTATGGACCTAACAGAAGCAGAAGATATTAAGAAGAGGTGGCAAGAATACACAGAAGAACTGTACAAAAAAATATCTTCACGACCAAGATAATACGATGGTGTGATCACTCACCTAGAGCCAGACATCCTGGAATGTGAAGTCAAGTGGGCCTTAGAAAGCATCACTACGAACAAAGCTAGTGGAGGTGATGGAATTCCAGTGGAGCTATTTCAAATCCTGAAAGATGATGCTATGAAAGTGCTGCACTCAATATGTCAGCAAATTTGGAAAACTCAGCAGTGGCCACAAGACTGGAAAAGGTCAGTTTTCATTCCAATCCCAAAGAAAGGCAATGCCAAAGAATGCTCAAACTACCACACAATTGCACTCATCTCACACGCTAGTCAAGTAATGCTCAAAATTCTCCAAGCCAGGCTTCAGCAATACATGAACCATGAACTTCCAGATGTTCAAGCTGGTTTTACAAAAGGCAGAGGAACCAGAGATCAAATTGCCAACATCCGCTGGCTCGTGGAAAAAGCAAGAGAGTTCCAGAAAAACATCTATTTCTGCTTTATTGACTATGCCAAAGCCTTTGACTTTATGGATCACAATAAACTGTGGAAAATTCTGAAAGAGATGGGAATACCAAACCACCTGACCTGCCTCTTGAGAAACCTACATGCAGGTCAGGAAGCAACAGTTAGAACTGGACATGGAACAACAGACTGGTTCCAAAGAGGAAAAGGAGTACGTCAAGGCTGTTTATTGTCATCGTGCTTATTTAACTTCTATGCAGAGTACATCATGAGAAACGCTGGGCTGGAAGAAGCACGAGTTGGAATCAAGATTGCCAGGAGAAATCTCAATAACCTCAGATATGCAGATGACACCACCCTTATGGCAGAAAGTGAAGAACTACAGAGCCTCCTGATGGAAGTGAAAGAGGAGAGTGAAAAAGTTGGCTTAAAGCTCAACATTCAGAAAACGAAGATCATGGCATCTGGTCCCATCACTTCATGGGAAATAGATGGGGAAACAGTGGAAACAGTGTCAGACTTTATTTTTGGGGGCTCCAAAATCACTGCAGATGGGGACTGCAGCCATGAAATTAAAAGACGCTTACTCCTTGGAAGGAAAGTTATGACCAACCTAGATAGCATATTCAAAAGCAGAGACATTACTTTGCCAACAAAGGTCCGTCTAGTCAAGGCTATTGGAGAAGGCAATGGCACCCCACTCCAGTACTCTTGCCTGGAAAATCCCATGGACGGAGGAGCCTGGTAGGCTGCAGACCATGGGGTCGTGAAGAGTCGGACACAACTGAGCGACTTCACTTTCACTTTTCCCTTTCATGCACTGGAGAAGGAAATGGCAACCCACTCCAGTGTTCTTGCCTGGAGAATCCCAGGGATGGGAGAGCCTGGTGGGCCACCATCTATAGGGTCACACAGAGTCGGACAAGATTGAAGCGACTTAGCAGTCAAGGCTATGGTTTTTCCAGTGGTCATGTATGGATGTGAGAGTTGGACTGAGAAGAAATCTGAGCGCCAAAGAATTGATACTTTTGAACTTTGGTGTTGGAGAAGACTCTTGAGAGTCCCTTGGACTGCAAGGAGATCCAACCAGTCCATTCTGAAGGAGATCAGCCCTGGGATTTCTTTGGAAGGAATGATGCTAAAGCTGAAACTCCAGTACTTTGGCCACCTCATGTGAAGAGTTGACTCATTAGAAAAGACCCTGATGCTGGGATGGATTGGGGGCAGGAGGAGAAGGGAACGACAGAGGATGAGATGGCTGGATGGCATAACTGACTCAATGGACATGAGTCTGAGTGAACTCCTGGAGTTGGTGATGGACAGGGAGGCCTGGCGTGCTGCGATTCATGGGGTCGCAAAGAATTGGACACCACTGAGCGACTGAACTGAACTGAACTGAACACTTACAACTAATATGTTAATAATATTTCAAAAAAGCAAGTTACCTGTGAATATCATATAATCTGGTCTTTAATTGAAATATCTCGGATTTTTATATGTAAAAGAAGTTTATATAAGTTTGAAGTTAAAGGACAGGTTAGAATTACTGTTGTAGTCTCTGAAAGTCACTGTAGGTTTCTATCACAAGAGTTTCTTACTGTTTTGTGTGTGTGTGTTTAAGAACTGGGGACAGGGAGCTTTAAATTCCCCTACCATCTTCTGCCTGGAGGAGACAGCCAGACTTCACAGATAGTATCTGCAACTTGTATTTCACCTACACAGATAACACTGTAACTTACAGCCACTACTTATATAAAGCATAGACAAAAGTACTAGTGGATAAAAAAGCAATCTTGCCACTTTTCCACTGACTGCTCTTCTATTATGCAGATAGATCGGTGAAAAGATACTCACACTTGTGGTGCATTCTATAAGACCTGGGTTCACTGATGAGTAGTTGCATGCCCTCAGACACTTCAGGCTGCAGAGACTTCATCTTGGGAATAATCGCACTGACCCTATAGATTTCTTAAAATTTCTTAAAATCTTACCTCATCTTGGAAAACATCCTACTGACCCTAAAAATTCTGACTTCTAATTTTCTGAGTTAGTATTTATTGCAAGCAAGCTTTATTTTAAATATATTCATAAAAACCTATATAAAAAAGGCAAACTGGTCACAAATGAAAGCCACAATAGACATTTTAGAGAAGAAATGATGTCTTAATTGTGTTCATTAAGCAAACTAGCCTTCTTCAGGGTGGAGAAGAGGTTGAGATGGAATAGCTGGGGTTTCTTCCTGACTCTCATGAGAGGAAATTTAGCACAGAGCAGCCAGAATGCAGGATGGTTACAATGGGCCAATTGTTCTGTGGCCTGTATGAAATGAGTTGGTTATTGGTCCATGGAGTGATGTCCATTGATTTTATAATTTATTAATAGATTTAGAATCATAGCTGAACAGCACTGAGACCCTAGAGTCATGTTCACATGATTGTGTGTTTGAATGCAAGTGTGAGGATTGTAACTGCCAAGAAAATTCAGTAGAGTTAGATTTGAAGATAGAATTTCAATGGCTTTATCAATTTTGTAAGTAAGGATGACTTATGGAGATGTAAGCCTATGGTTATCTTTTGACATATTTTCAGTAATTCTGAAAAATAAGTTTCTGATCCCAAGTTCTTATCTCACACCGCTGCATATTAAACTAATTGATTGTTATGGATTGATCATTAGTATCTGCTGTATTATCTATTGCTTTATAACTAATCAGCCCAAAATGTAGTGGCTTAAAATAACTGCTTATTTATGCATTTAAGCTCATGAATCTGCTACATTTGCTAAGTGTAAACAGCTAAATTTCTTCCCTGCTATAGGTTTGAGCTGTTGTTTAGTCTTTGTGGCATGAAATTATTGTACCTAAGGAGTAAACTTTGAAGTCTGTCACAGGGAAAGACTTAAGTCTATGTAGAATACCCACATCTGCTACATGACCCTTGATATTGCCACATGGCCTTATTGAGTGGACTTAGCTCCTAGCAGGTGACACTGACGGTCATGGTCTTCCCTTGGCATATGATCGTTTGTCTTGTTTAAGCACCAGGTGGCACTTCTCCATAGTTATTAACTCTTACTTCTTAAAGAAAAGCTCATGAAAGAGTTCAAAGATACTTATCACTTATACTAAACTTCTTAATAAAGCTCTACCATTTAAAGTTACTGAATCCTAAGCCTATATTTTATAATAACTATAAAGGGAATACAGCTTTTAAAAATTATAAATCCCTGTACTGTACACCTGGAGTTGATTATAATATTGCATATAAACTCTACTTCAATATTTTTTAAAAATATTACTAAATCCTAAGCAGAACTGAACATTTATTTTTAAATAATTAGGCAAATTTGGCACAACAGGAGCCTCCTCTTGCTCACACTTTCCCTAAACAAATTCTCAGTTTAAATTCCAGATTTATTAATAGCATTTATTAATAAAGTGCAAGAGGCATTCTCTCTCTTTCTCTCCCTCACTCCCCTATATGCTGTTCAGGCCCTCAGTCATGTCCAACTCTTTGCGACCCCATGGACTGTAGCACACCAGGCTTCCCTGTCCTTCAACATTTCCCAGAGTTTGCTCAAACTCATGTCCATTGAGCTGGTGATGCCATCCAACCATCTCATCCTCTGCCATCCCCTTCTCCTCCTGCCTTCAATCTTTCCCAGCATCAGGGTCTTTTCCAATGAATCAGCTCTTCGCATCATTTGGCCAGAGTATTGGAGCTTCAGCTTCAGCATCAATCCTTCCAATGAATATTCAGGGCTGATTTCCTTTTGGAGTAACTGGTTTGATCTCTTTGCAGTCCAAGGGACTCTCAAGAGTCTTCTCCAGCACCACAGTTCGAAGGCATTAATTCGGCTCTCAGCCTTTTTTTAGCCTTTTTTATTGTCTAGCTCTTCTACGCATACATGACTACTGGAAAAATTATAGCTTTGACTATATGGACCTTTGTAGTCAAAGTAATGCCTCTGTTTTTTAATATGCTGCCTAGATTTGTCATAGCTTTTCTTCCAAGGAGCAAGTATCTTTTGATTTCATGGCTGCAGTCACCGTCTATAGTGGTTTTGGAGCCCAAGAAAATAACGTCTGTCACTGTTTCCATTGTTTCTCCATCTATTTGCCATGAAGTGATGGGACCCCTGCATATCTATTTCTTTATCTTTTCACTGGTATTAAATGCTTCATTTAACTCTTCAACTAAATATTGTAGAAAATAATTGGCATTTGCTCCTATTGTAAGACTCTCTAAATATAAAATGTACGACCCAGCATCCTTCTTTTGCTCCTCTGATTGTGCAGTTCTAGCAGGAGCAATATAACACAGAAGCTACAGAAAGCCAATCCTAATATTTTTCTTGCATATTTTAACTGTGTTGTTGATGAAACATGAAGAATGTGCCATTTGGAGCCTTTATATATACAATGCCTACCTTATTTTATCACCTCCCTCATACTCTACAAGTAGTTTACAACCTGAAAGAAATTAGAAATCAAAAAGGAAATAAGCACATCAAGACTGAACCATGTTCAGTAGGTTTTTATTTTTATAGTGCATTACCTACTGTTAGATAAAGCTTTCTGCCTCCCAATGCAGGAGATCCAAGAGACGTGGATTCAGTCCCTGGGTTGGGAAGATCCTCTGCCATAGGAAATGGCAACCCCCTCCAGTAGCCTGGCCTAGGAAATCCCATGGACAGTGGAGCCTGGTGGCTACAGCCCACGTGGTCACAAATGGACATGACTGAGTGACTGAACAACCAACAGCAAGAGCCCTGATCTACCAGCACAGACGGACTGACCGTGTGACTGTCACAGAGAGCCGCTGTGTGAGTAGACAGTCAAACTCTTAATGCTTTTATTTTTCCTTCAAGGCAAAAAAAAAAAAAAAAAAGTTCCACTTGGCACCAAATAAACTGTGGAAAATTCTGGAAGAGATGGGAACACCAGATGACCTGACCTGCCTCTTGAGAAACCTATATGCAGGTCAGGAGGCAACAGTTAGAACTGGACATGGAACAACAGACTGGTTCCAAATAGGAAAAGGAGGACGTCAAGGCTGTATATTGTCACCCCGCTTATTTAACTTCTATGCAGAGTCCATCATGAGAAATGCTGGGCTGGATGAAGCACAAGCTGGAATCAAGATTGCCAGGAGAAATCTCAATAAGCTCAGATATGCAGATAATACCACCCTTACGGCAGAAAGTGAAGAGGAACAAAAAGCCTCTTGATGAAAGTGAAAGAGGAGAGTGAAAAAGTTGGCTTAAAGCTCAACATTCAGAAAACTAAAATCATGGCATCTGGTCCCATCACTTCATGGGAAATAAATGGGGAAACAGTGGAAACAGTGTCAAACTTTATTTTTGGGGGCTCCAAAATCACTGCAGATGGTGATTGCAGCCATGAAATTAAAAGATGCTTACTCCTTGGAAGGAAAGTTATGACCAACCTAGATAGCATATTCAAAAGCAGAGACATTACTTTGCCAACAAAGGTCCATCTAGTCAAGGCTATGGTTTTTCCAGTAGTCATGTATGTATGTGAGAGTTGGACTGTGAAGAAAGCTGAGCACCAAAGAATTGATACTTTTGAACTGTGGTGTTGGAGAAGACTCTTGAGAGTCCCTTGGACTGCAAGGAGGTCCAACCAGTCCACCCTAAAGGAGATCAGTCCTGGGTATTCACTGGCAGGACTGATGTTGAGGCTGAAACTCCAATACTTTGGCCACCTCACGCAAAGAGATGACTCATTGGAAAAGACCCTGATGCTGGGAAGGATTGGGGGCAGGAGGAGAAGGGAATGACAGAGGATGAGATGGCTGGATGGCATCACAGACTCGATGGACATGAGTTTGAGTGAACTCTGGGAGTTGGTGATGTACAGGGAGGCCTGGCGTGCTGCGATTCATGGGGTCACAAAGAGTCGAATATGACTGAAAGACTGAACTGAACTGATGCTTGGTTCATGCAGATTAAATGAAACTTTATGCTACTAGCTCTAAAACAGCACAGGGTCCATAGAAATGTGACGGGCTTTTATGTCTTGAACACGATTTTGCAGCAGAGAAATCGGATACTTTCCTGCAGGTCTTGATTCTTCCCTATTATAAAAATGAAACTTCTATGTAAAGAAGCTGAACACATGCTCAGATCATGCACTTTGCAAAACTGGAAGGATTGTAGGACTCATGATGGCAATGATAACCTTAGTTGACATTTCTTTGCAAAAAAAAAACAAAACCCAATTTATAGCTTCTGTGCAACCTAGTGATTTTAATCTCAACATTTCTTCTTTTCACACTGAAATCTCACTAAAATTACTTAAAAGGAATAAGGCTACAAGGACAGAGAGAACTGGGAGCAGAACAGCAGAAGGGGAAACATGGACTCAGTTGGAGGAGTGGTAACAGTAGCAGAGAAACCTGAAACCTGAGAGCGCATAAGAGAGATACTAAGGAGAAACCAATGTCCCTTTCTCCTCCCTGGAAAGTCCCAGGAATTGGAGAACCAGCAGAATGTGGGTGAAAGCTTGGGGCTGAAAACAAGGATTTTGGTTAAATCAATGTATAAGGTATTTACCATTCTCACCTTCTGCAAGTATCTCTCCCCACCCAGGATAAAAAGTGGAGATTTTTTGCCAAGGAAAAAGGAAACAGAGTCTGGAGGCTCTGAGACCCACAACCCAGATAAAGTTAAAGGTTGCAAACCAAAGTCAAAGCAGGGAGCCTGCCTCAAGCAGAAACTCTCAACAACATCTCTGTCTTGTCCGCAGAATGCCAGCATCAAGTCTTATAATTCCCTGAAAAGGAGATGAGCGAATGCTTGTCTAGGAAATAATGGGTCACCCAGGAAAGCTTTGCAGATAATGACCTTTGGAACGTCGTCGTGAAAGGGTGGTCTCCTATGGTAGGCTGACATTGAAACCAAGCCCTCGTCTCCCGTGTCCTCAGCCCACCTTCTGTTTGTGGAAAAACTTTAGCCAAACAATCAGTTTAACCAACAAGTGAGAAAACGCAGAAGCAAAGGAAAACAATCAAAAAATAATCAGTTCAGTTCAGTTCAGTCACTCAGTCGTGTCCGACAATCATTAGGCAAAGTCAAGGACCTTTAGTTCTTTCTCAAGGACTGTAGATGATATCCTGAGCAATATCCTGTGAGCTGTCTTACAGAGACTGGAACCCCCACAAGTGGAAGAAGTTAACCACATGATGACATAAGCTGCCCCAATTACGACAACCGGCCTCAAAGAAATGACTAACGATACCTGAAACAATCAGGATGACACTGATTAGACCACTGCATGACCAACTTCAGGATGACTGTGAGAGGCGGCTGTGCGGTCTCTACATGTGGCCCCTCCTTCTACCCAGAAAAGCTCCTGCCCAGTGGTTGTCAGCAGGGGGAGCTGGTCGTTGAACTGGGGTCCTCCTGCCTCCCGCCCCCGTTGCAGGCCACCAAGATAAAGCAAACTTTCCTTTCCACCAACCTCCCCTCCTTAGTGGCTTTTGAGCAGCAAGCAGCTGGACCCCCACTTTTGATAGCAAAATTATATAAAACCTGCGCTGTTATTCATAACATAATTTTGTAATGTAGTTTCACTGGCTAAGGCTTTTTTGACTCAGCCACTGAAAGTGTCAGTTTTATAACTGAAGTCAAGAAGTGCTGATTCACTCCACTAGAGAAAATTGAACCTCTGAACAATCGCAGAGTAGATGAGCAATGCCTCCAGAATGCCTTTGTTTGGGTCTCCTAGAAGAAAATCCTGAGACACAGGACTAGAGAACAGAAAGCCTACGTAGGTGGTGGTTTCAGAGATGTCTAGGAGAGGAGTGAGGAAATGAGACAGTGGAGAAGGCAGCCACTAAAGGGCTTAGTATCATTCAAGTGAACCTTAGGAACCAATGTGGACCGCGCCCGAGAGGGTTCCCTCCTAAGGGAGCGAGCTGGGATATTCACACAACGACTCCAATCTAGCATGATGGAAGCTGGTCCAAGGGACACGTAATCCTTGGCATTTCTGTCTTGTCATAAAGGCAGTGAAGTGAGCTCCAATATCCAAGGGGAAAGACCTCGGGTAAAGCAGGAACGCAGCTGAAATTCTAACAGGTGCAAACCAGGTGGAAAGTGCCAGGGAATTTGAACGGGGCACCAGTAGCAGCTACGACCCACAATGAATTACTGATTTCCTTAAATTTGCTGCAAGGATGATGGCATACTTGGACACGACATCCAGCTAAAGAGCTTCACATACAGTTGACTTCTTTGTCTTGTTTGGTTTTTTAGACAAATAGATGATCTTTGTATAGGAATCCTAATGAATCTACTCAAGTTTCATGAAAGAGACTGATTTCAAATATTTTCCTTGAGACTTTATGCAAGGATATTTGCTAGTATATTTTAAAGAACCTGATATTAAACTTTCTCTTCCCTTAACTGGATCCCATCATTATTTCCAGAAAAACAATCTTTAAGATCAAAGATGCTGCTGCTCCTAACACTGAATTTATTTTCAAAAGAAAACCTTGGAAATTAATACCAATAGAGGCAGGTTCTGAGTGTCAAATAAAACTAGAGGAGGAAGGAATATATATTGGGCCCTAAAGTACACAGAAGGAGAATTAGTTAGAAATCGTTGCTGCTTTTGAGGCTATGAGACAAACAACCTACCCAGAAAAAAGACCGACTTCTTCTGGTCCACACATATCTAAAACTGAAAGAGAGAGTGGCTCAGTTGTGTCCATGGACTGTATAGTCCCTGGGATTCTCCAGGCCGGAATACTGGAGTGGGTAGCCTTTCCCTTCTCCAGGAGATCTTCCCAACCCAAGAACCGAACCCAGGTCTCCCACATTGCAGGCAGATTCTTTACCAGCTGAGCTACAAGGGAAGCCTGAGAATACTGGAATGGGTAGCCTATCCCTTCTCTAGCAAATCTTCCCGACCCAGAAATCGAACCAGGGTCTCCTGCATTGCAGGCGGATTCTTTACCAACTGAACTATGAGGGAAGCCCACGCATAGGTAAGACATACCTAATTTTTAGCTGAGAGTGATGTTGTTTTCAGCACATATGCACACATTTATCTCTTGTCGTTGATTGCATCCTTGGTATACAAGTGGCTTTTATTTGTTTTTCTGCCAGCAGAAAAAAAAATTCCTGGGGAAAGTATAAAAGGTCACCGGACACGTTCCTTTCTCATATTTTCAGCCTTCTAGTGTGTGCCCTGAATATCTTACATACAACACTAGAAAAATAGGCTATTTTCTTCTTGAAATTGAGATCTATTTTAGGAGTAAGGAGCAGCCTGTTTGTGTCTTCAGATTAATTTTTCTCCCAAAACATTTTTTCCCATAGAATTCTTTCTCTGAATCTTTTCAAGACAGTGTCTGATTAAGTCATTATTTTTCATTATGGCCATGTGATTTTTCCATATTTCTCAAAATAAAATTTATCATTTGGCTTAGTCAGTGTTTGGTATCTTTTGCTACTATCTTTTGAGTCAGAATGTTAAAGCATTATTTCATGAATTCTTGGAAGTGTTACAAATGTTGGAAATTATTCACATCTTCCTAACTGAAAGGCTGTTATATAAGCTTTTCCATTTGCTGAGTTTACTTGTTTGTTTTGCATTGGGGGAATTATTACCACAAAAAAAAAAAAAAAGACAACTTTTTTTCAGCACATTCTAGGTACTTTTTAAGCTGAAGAATCATGCTTTAAAAAAATTTCTTTCATCTAACTTCAAATTCTATGGAAGAGTATCTCTAAAATAAGCAAACAAACAAAAAAGCCTATCCATCTATTTTCATTTCCCTTCAGCCTGAAGAAATTAATTGAATATTTCTTGTAGTGTCAGTTCATTGTTGACAAATTCCCTACTCATTGTTTCTTTTTATTATTGAAATGTAGTTGATTTACAGTGTTGTGATAATTTCTGATGTACAGTAAAGTGACTCAATTATATATGTTCTTTAAAAAAATATTCTTTTCCATTATGGTTTATCATAGAATACTGGATATTGTTCTCTGCACTGTACAGTCGGACTTTGCTTTGTTTTGTTTAATTTTTATTGGAGTCGAGTTGACTTATAACGGCCTTCCCTGGTAGCTCAGTTGGTAAAGAATCCACCTGCAATGCAGAAGACCTGGTTTCAACCCCTGGGTTGGGAAGATCCACTGGAGAAGGGAAAGGCTACCCCTCCAGTATTCTGGCCTGGAGAGTTCTATGGACTGTATAGTCCATGGGGGTTTAAAGAGTGTGACAAGACTGAGCAACTTCCAATTTCACTTTGACTTGCAGTGTTGTGTTGGTTTCAGGTGTACAGCAGAGTGAATCGGTTATGCATATATCCACTCTTTTTTAGCTTCTTTCTCCGTGTAGGCCATTATAGAGCATTGATTAGAGTTCCCTGTGCTACACAGCAGGTCCTTTTTAGTTATCTATTTCGCATATAGCAGTGTCTGTGTATTTTGGGGGCTTCCCTGGTGGCTCAGCAAAGGATCTGCCTGCAATGCAGGAGACATGGGTTCAGTCCCTGGGTCCAGAAGATCCCCTCGAGTAGGAAGTGGCAACCCACTCCAGCATTCTCGCCTGGGAAATCCCTGGCGGCTCCATGGGGTCACAAAGAGTCGGACACAACTTAGCGACTAAGCAACAACATGTGTATTTTTAAATGTCTTTATTTCATCTTCCTTCTTTAGCACTAGTTTTTTACTGAACGTAGAATTTGGGGGTTAACATTTTTCCCTGTGAGCATCGCAGGTGATGTTCTTTCTGGACCATTCTGTTTCTCATTGGAAGCAAGACATCACTTTTACTGTTGCGCCCCTATGAATATCTTACATTTTTCTCTGGTTATGTTGATAATATTCTCTTTATCTTTGGCTTTTTGTGGCTTGACTGTGATACAGTTCAGCATACTTTACTTTTAATTTGTCTTGATTGAGGTTTACTTGAGATTATTTCTTGAATCTCTGAGTTAATTTCTTTGATAATGTTTGATAAATCCTCAGTTGTTATCTCTTCAAATATTTCTTTTGCTTCATCTTCTCTCTTGCTTCCCCAATTGTTTGTATATAAATTACCTGATATTTTCCCACAGATATTGATCTGTTATGTTTTCTTTTCAGTTTTTTTCCCCTCTTTGTGTTTTCCAATTTGAATAAACTACTGACCTATATTCAGGTGTCTGACTCTTTTTTTGTGCTATGTCCAATCTGCTGTTCATTTCATTAAATGGATTCTTCATTTCTGATATTGTATTTTCATTACTAACATTTCCATTTGGTAGACTGGTTCCAAATAGGAAAAGGAGTATGTCAAGGCTATATATTGTCACCCTGCTTATTTAACTTATATGCAGAGTACATCATGAGAAACGCTGGACTGGAAGAAGCACAAGCTGGAATCAAGATTGCTGGGAGAAATCGCAATAACCTCAAATATGCAGATGATACCACCCTTATGGCAGAAAGTGAAGAGGAACTAAAAAGCCTCTTGATGAAAGTGAGAGTGGAGAGTGAAAAAGTTGGCTTAAAGCTCAACATTCAGAAAATGAAGATCATGGCATCCGGTCCCATCACTTCATGGGAAATAGATGGGGAAACAGTGGAAACAGTGTCAGACTTTATTTTTCTGGGCTCCAAAATCACTGCAGATGGTGATTGCAGCCATGAAATTAAAAGACGCTTACTCCTTGGAAGGAAAGTTATGACCAACCTAGATAGCATATTCAAAAGCAGAGACATTACTTTGCCAACAAAGGTCTGTCTAGTCAAGGCTATGGTTTTTCCTGTGGTCATGTATGGATGTGAGAGTTGGACTGTGAAGAAGGCTGAGCGCCAAAGAATTGATGCTTTTGAACTGTGGTGTTGGAGAAGACTCTTGAGAGTCCCTTGGACTGCAAGGAGATCCAACCAGTCCATTCTGAAGGAGATCAGCCCTGGGATTTCTTTGGAAGGAATGATGCTAAAGCTGAAACTCCAGTACTTTGGCCACCTCATGCGAAGAGTTGACTCATTGGAAAAGACTCTGATGCTGGGAGGGATTGGGGGCAAGAGGAGAAGGGAACGACAGAGGATGAGATGGCTGGATGGCATCACTGACTCGATGGACGTGAGTCTGGGTGAACTCCGGGAGTCGGTGATGGACAGGGAGGCATGGCGTGCTGCGATTCATGGGGTCGCAAAGAGTCGGACATGACTGAGTGACTGAACTGAACTGAGTGCTGTAGTTTTCACATGTCTGCTCAAATTTCCCATTGACTGTTCTCACCTCATGTTGTTTACTTTTTACAGTATATGTTTTAATACATTCATTAAAAAAAAATTCTGGTCATTCCAACATCTGGCCCATTTCTGAGGCTATTTCCATTGAGAATATCTTTGCTTTTCCATAGTCACATTTTCTTGATTCTTTATGTGTCTCATAATCTGTTTTAATGCTGAATCTTGTGTGTGTAGAGAAATAAATATGTTTCTCCAAAAAGGGCTTGTACCTTCTTCTGTAGGGTTGCTGGTTTGGGGAGCTTGGATAACCCGTTCTGTAATTGAGGAAAAGGCTGAGATGTCACTTTTGTTAGATTCAGCTCGTCACTGGCTTAGGATATTTTGATAATAGAATAGACACAGTTTCTCTTTAGCAGGGCTTAGGATCTGAGCATCTTCGAGATTTTAGGAACCTTTTTAAGCTTTATAGCCCTGCTGCCATCATATTACTTTGGATTACAGTTTAGTTCTTTGTCATCTGCTCTCTGGGTTGATAAAGAATTTTCTTCATTCTCCATTCTCACCACTGCCTTTTTGCTCTTAGAAAAATGTACTCTGCTGCTCCACCTCTAGCCTCAGAAGGTATGCAGTCACAATGCATTTGGTGAAGTCCTGAAGTTTTCTGGGAGTGGGAGGGGGGTTTTCTAGCTCTCCAGCTGAAGACTTCAGCCTGCTACCCCTGCTCTTATCAAAGGTTTGAAGGGAATGTTTAGTAGGTGACTTTAGACTGCTCTGTAGCTGAGGCTGCTCAGGACTCCAGTTTATCATAACATTTGACATATGACTGTAAGAGTTCATTAAATTTTTTGGTTTCTTTTTATCCTTAAGGTAGATTCTTCCTTTTTTCACTGCTTTGCACGTCCTGAAAGTGATCTACTGCTGTAAAGAATTGTCATGTTCCAGAAATTCTTGATTTAGTTTTCTTTGCATCATCAGGTCTCTGATATATCTTTTAAATTAATTTTTATTGGAGTATAGTTCCAAATAGGGAAAGGAGTATGTCAAGGCTGTATATTGTCACCCTGCTTATTTAATTTATATTCAGAGTACATCATGAGAAATGCTGGGCTGGATGAAGCGCAAGCTGGAATCAAGATTGCAGGGAGAAATATCAATAACTTCAGATATGCAGATGACACCATTCTTATGGCACAAAGTGAAGAAGAACTAAAAAGCCTCTTGATGAAAGTGAAAGAGGAGAGTGAAAAAGTTGGCTTAAAACTCAACATCCAGAAAATGAAGACCATGGCATCTGGTCCCATCACTTCATGGCAAATATATGGGGAAACAGTGGAAACAGTGGCTGACTTTATTTTTTTGGCCTCCAAAATCACTGCAGATGGTGACTGCAGCCATGAAATTAAAAGACGCTTGCTTCCTGGAAGAAAAGTTATGGCACACCTAGAGCATATTAAAAAGCAGAGACATTACTTTGCTGACAAAGGTCCGTCTAGTCAAAGCTATGATTTTTCCAGTGGTCATGTATGGATGTGAGAGTTGGCCTATAAGGAAAGCTGAGTGCTAAAGAATTGATGCTTTTGAATTGTGGTGTTGTAGAAGACTCTTGAGAGTCCCTTGGACTTCAAGGAGATCCAACCAGTCCATCCTAAAGAAAATCAATCCTGAATATTCATTGGAAGGACTGATGCTGAATTTGAAACTCCAATCCTTTGGATACCTGATACGAAGAACTGACTCATTTGAAAAGACCCTGGATGGCATCACAGACTCAAATGGACATGAGTTTGAGTAAGCTCTGGGAGTTGGTGATAGACAGGGAAGCTGGGCGTGCTGCAGTCCATGGAGTCGCAAAGAGCTGGCCATGACTGACCGACTGAACTGAACTGATAGTTGCTTTACAATGTTGTATTAGTTGACATTTTTTTAAAAAAAATTTATTTTATTTTTTAACTTTACAATATTGTATTGGTTTTGCCATATATCAACATGAATCTGCCACAGGTATACACGTGTTCCCCATCCTGAAGCCTCCTCCCTCCTCCCTCCCGTACCATCCCTCTGGGTCGTCCCAGTGCACCAGCCTCAGGCATCCAGTTGACATATTTTTAAAAACTGATTTTATAGCTTATCTAGCTTGTGTTTTGTCAGAAGAAAGCAATGTTTACAGGTGATTTTCCTTACTCTCTTTGGAAGTGGAAGTTTCCAATCGTTTTAAAATACAGTTTTTTTTAACAGTATGTTGATATCAGTTTAGACATTCACAGTGGGATTTGCTAACAATGATCTGCTATCTACTGCTATCTATTTTCTTTCATGCTTAGCTAACATTTATCAACTGGCTGAAATATTCCAGTGATTGACAAATTAGTTGAAAATTATTCTACTTTCAATAATGATCCATTTACTGGAACGTAGACATTAGGTGGAAGAAGGCAATGGCACCCCACTCCAGTACTCTTGCCTGGAAAATCCCATGGGCAGAGGAGCCTGGTAGGCTGCAGTCCATGGGGTCGCTAAGAGTCGGACATGACTGAGCGATTTCACTTTCACTTTTCACTTTCATGCACTGGAGAAGGAAATGGCAACCCACTCCAGTCTCTTGCCTGGAGAATCCCAGGGACAGGGGAGCCTGGTTGGCTTCCATCTGTGGGATCGCACAGAGTCAGACACGACTGAAGTGACTTAGCAGCAGCAGCAGCAGACATTAGTTTAAGCCAGCCTGGCACTTACTGAACATTATTATCACTGCATGTCACAAGCTATTTATTGGTCCTTGATCTGCTATGATTTTTCACTGAAGTTGTTCCATATCTTTGAATGAAATGTCATCGTCTTATTGTCTAACCATGTCTTTAATAATTTCTTACACATTTTTGTCTCTGTTTGGAACCAAGCAGGATTCTGCAGCCACCCTTCTCCAAGTACAAAGACTTTTCTTTGCCCTTGTTGTCGGAAAGCTAAAATCTCTCAGGCCTTCCTGAGTCACAAAAGATCACGCTCAAGCAGTTTGTGATCAGGACAATAGAGTCACAGATTCAGAATCCGATGCACATCCCTGAATCATTTTATAGATTCTATTACTGCCACCAGAGGGAAAAAGCTAACTGCATGATGACCAGACTGTAGTCATGATATCAGATGCTCAATCTTGAGCATCATGAATCTAGGGCTTCACAAATTCCAAGAACTGGCCTCAAAAGAAGGAGATTAACCCGATTGCTCACAATAATCTATGACTCTGTGGGCATCAAAATAATTGTGACTTGTACTGCCTGTACATGCAAATGAGCAACTAAAACTATCAGCAAAGAGATGCATCAAACTCATGACAGTATTTTTTTTTATTCTAAGATCTCAATGCTCTTTCTCAGCATGAAGCGGTTACTGGAGATGGACCTTCATCCCTGTCCCATAGAAATGGAATGATATCTGATGGGGAACTGGTTGTAGGGAGCTCTTTGCAAGAAACTGCCTTCAGCAGAAAACTCTTTTTTCTTGTCATCTTAGCTCAGCTACACTGTAACTAACTTTTAACCAGGCAGCTGCATGACCTACTTGTCTCTGGCCCAAGCACATCTGTCAAATCTTTTGCCCACATGATATCTTGACCAACAAGTTGGTTCTTTTCTTAGATCAAAGTAGAAATTAAGAATTAGTAATTAGTGGGTGACCAGATCTCTTCCACAGCTTCCTCTTCAGTAATCTCACAAGCAAACTGTGTAAAGAAGACAGCCTCTAAAGAAAGATTATGTTGCTGCTGCTGCTAAGTCACTTCAGTCGTGTCCGACTCTATGAGACCCCATAGACGGCAGCCCACCAGGCTCCCCCGTCCCTGGGATTCTCCAGGCAAGAACACTGAAGTGGGTTGCCATTTCCTTCTCCAATGCATGAAAGTGAAAAGTGAAAGTGAAGTCGCTCAGTCGTGTCCGACTCTTAGGGACCCCATGGACTGCAGCCTACCAGGCTCCTCCGTCCATGGGGTTTTCCAGGCAAGAGTACTGGAGTGGGGTGCCATTGCCTCCTCTGAGAAAGATGATAAGGAGATGACAAATCTGCATAAAGTGGGTGTGGCTAGAAGTTTGACCCCCTCCTCTATGATTAACTGAGATGAGTTCCACTTTTCACTTTAAAAGATTTCATGACTGAGTAAAATCTTCAGAGTCAGTTTTAGGGGGACACAAGTCTGCCTTCTCCGCAGATTGCCAACTTTCTGATTAAAACCAACTTTCTTTTCTATCAACAGCTGCCTCTTTAGTATTGTTTTTTGTTTTGTTTTACTTCATTTTTCTTTTTTTTCTAAATTTTTATTTTATTTTATTTTTCACAAAATTCTTCTTTATTTGTACTTTTTCATATTTTAAATGCATGGGAGCACTTTGATATAGTTGTCAAAGATGTAACTGGTCAGTTTTTTAATACAAATTTATTTATTTTAATTGGAGGCTAATTACTTTACAATATTGTATTGGTTTTGCCATACATCAACATGAATCCACCACGGGTGTACACTTGTTCCCCATCCTGAACTCCCCTCCCACCTCCCTCCCTGTACATTTTATATTGGACTATAGTTGATTTACAATATGGTGTTAGTTTCAGATGTACATCAAAGTGATTCAATTATACATATACATATATCAACTCTTTATCAAGTTCCTTTCCTATTTGGGTAATTACACAATACTGAGCAGGGTTCCCTGTGCTATACAGTGGGTCCTTGTTGCTTATCTATTTTGTGTGTAGTTGTATGTACATGTCAACCCCAAGCTCCCAATTTTTACTCCACCTCTAGGTACCAGTAAGGGCCAAGTGGAGATAATTCTTCTTGTAGAAACAGACTACACATGAATGCACCGGGTGTCAAGTGAAGCCTTTTACAGATAACGCAAAATCTTTGAGGGGAGAACACACATCAAATTGTTGGTTTCAACTTCAAATCAGATAGGTTAGCCCATAAATCTTTTGGGGAAAAGCAGAGAATCATTTACTATTAACATCCAAAGTGGAGGCTAAAACAAAGGAAGACACCTGTGTGCTCTGAAGGTCACGTGATAAAAAGGCTATATTATTTTTTTTTACTTGGAGAATAATTACTTTACAATGTTGTGGTGGTCTCTGCCATATGCCAAGAAGAATCAGTCATACAGGTTCTTTACCACTAGCGCCACCTGGGAAGCCCATATACACATACACACACACACACGTGTACACACACACATATACATACGTATATACACATACACACACGTATACACACACACACACACACACACACTTATCCTCCATCCTGAGCTTCCCTCCACCCACCTGTTCCACTCCTGTAGGTCATCACAGAGCATCAGGCTGGGATCCCTGTGTTATACAGCTAAAAATGCTGAGTTCTTGAAAGGAAAAAAAAAAGCCCAAATTTAGAGAATCATTTCCCATGACATTGCCTCTGGAAAAACCCAAGAATGAACTACAAATACACTTTATATCATGTTTCTATGCCTGATTTAATGGTTAATTACATCCTACAACATTTGAAATTAGCTAGAAAAGTGAATGGACCCATGAATATTCAACCTGACTAAAACAGAGGGCAGAAGAAGGCACCCTCAGTATATTTCTGGTAGAGAGAGAGACTGCAAGCTGAATTTCCTTTCTACATCCACCTACTCTGTGAAAGAACTCTTGGTCTTTAATTATAAGCCTTTCTATTTAGCATCCCCTCACCCAGATATGTTTCTCTTTCTCGCAGCTTGACATGATGATGAGAGTATATTGCCTGGATCTTGAGTTACTCCACCAGCCTATCGGAAGCCTGTGGCATGCTTACAGCAGGAATCCAACAACTCTGAGGGGTTGTAAACTTCATCTGTTTAGTCCATCATCTTAGACATTTTCCAAAATCCACTGATCACTTCAAGAGAGGATGAAATGCTCTCTTATCCTCAGTTTCCAAGCCAGAATTTCAATTTAACACACATACACCGAAAGCCTACATTGTGCCAACTAATGAGGTAATAATAATTGACCATAAGAATTTAACATTTAGACATATCTGTTGTCTAAATATCTGTTATGACCTAGGCATGGAAAACCTGATTAATCTGAATTGCAGTTTCAGTTTAGAGTTCTTCCAATAATTCCTAGTACTTCTCATTTTTGGACTGTACATTCACACATCAGTGTGCACTTATTGTTAAAGACCTGTAACAATCAGTAGATGGTGTAGGTCATTTTGCTGTTGTGTCAATACTCCACAAATGTATTTATTCGTGCTGTTTTTGAGGGATACATGAGTGGTTTCCAGTTTTGTCTATTTAAGTAAAATTGAAATGGAGTTGAATACCCCTAAATAGGAATTAGGTTCAGATAATTTGAGGAGCGAGTTCCACCAGACTTTTATGAACCCACAATTTCTATTTTCTATAAACTGCTCCAGCTGTTCTTATACAGGCCTTTTGGAATGGAATTTCTGGATCACAGTGTATGAGCGTGTTTAAATGCCTTTCTAAAGTGGGGTACCATTTAAACTCTCATCAGCACAGTTGTGATATGTTCTTGCCAACATTTGATATTCTTAGTCTTTCTCATTATAGCCAGTCTGGTGGTATATAATAGTTCTTCATTGTGTTTTCATTTATTTATGAATAATGATATTGAGCCCTTTACATTTATGTATGTATGGGTCATCTGGATGTCTTTTGTAATATGTTTCCTTTAGTTCACACACTTTTCTTCATATTCAATTCTAAAACATGTATATTCTAGATGCAAATCTTTCATTCCATGTATACAGGACAAATATCTTTGTCCACTCAAGGTCTTGCCTTTCACTTTGGAGGAATAGAATTTCTTCTTTGTCTTAATTTAGGTCAATTTATCATCGTATTTTTTCCTTTATGGTTTTTGCTATGCTTGTGATTTGCTTAAAATGTCTTTACCTTACACAGGGTTTCAAAGACATTCTTGTATGTTTTCTTCTAGAAAATTAATGTTTTACTTTTCTTATCTATGTAATTCATGCAGAATTGTGTGTGTGATAAAATATTGTCAAGATTTCATTTTCATTTTCTTATGGGCTATTCCATTGTTCTGGCACCATTTATTGAAAAGACAGTCATCCCCCACTTTCTTTGCAATGGTGCCCCTTTCATAAATCAAGTACCTGTATAAGGATGGGTCTGTTACTGAACTCATCTTCTGTGACATATGTTTTACTGTGTGCACCATCTTAAAAATATATATTCAGTTCAGTTACTCAGTTGTGCCCGTCTCTTTGTGACCCCATGGACTGCAGCATGCCAGGCCTCCCTGTCCATCACCAACTCCCAGATCTTATTCAAACTCATGTCCATTGAGTCGGTGATGCCATCCAACTGTCTCATTCTCTGTCATCCCCGTCTCCTCCTGCCTTCAATTTTTCCTAGCATCAGGGTCTTTTCAAATGAGTCAGTTCTTTGTATCAGGCGGCCAAAGGATTGGAGTTTCAGCTTCAGCATCAGTCGTTCCAATGAATATTCAGGACCGATTTCCTTTAGGATGGACTGGTTGGATCTCCTTGCAATCCAAGGGACTCTCAAGAGTCTTCTGCAACACCACAGTTCAAAAACATCAATTCTTCAGGACTCAGCTTTCTTTATAGTCCAACTCTCATATCCATACATGACTACTGGAAAAACCATAGCTTTGACTAGATGGACCTTTGTTGGCAAAGTAATGTCTCTGCTTTTTAATATGCTGTCTAGGTTGGTCATAACTTTCCTTCCAAGGATAAAGCATCTTTTAATTTCATGACTGCAGTCACCATCTGCAGTGTTTTTGGAGCCCCCAAAAATTCTGATGCCAGTCAGAATGGCTGCGATCCATAAGTCTACAAGCAATAAATGCTGGAGAGGGTGTGGAGAAAAGGGAACTCTCTTACACTGTTGGTGGGAATGCAAACTAGTACAGCCACTATGGAGAAGAGTGTGGAGATTCCTTAAAAAAATGGAAATAGAACTGCCTTATGATCCAGCAATCCCACTGCTGGGCATTAACACTGAGGAAACCAGAAGGGAAAGAGACACGTGTACCCCAATGTTCATCGCAGCATTGTTTATAATAGCCAGGACATGGAAGCAACCTAGATGCCCATCAACAGATGAATGGATAAGAAAGCTGTGGTACATATACACAATGGAGTATTACTCAGCCATTAAAAAGAATACATTTGAATCAGTTCTAATGAGATGGATGAAACTGGAACCTATTATACAAAGTGAAGTAAACCAGAAAGAAAAACACCAATACAGTATACTAACACATATATATGGAATTTAGAAAGATGGTAACAATAACCCTGTGTACGAGACAGCAAAAGAGACACTGATGTATAGATCAGTCTTATGGACTCTGTGGGAGAGGGATAGGGTGGGGAGATTTGGGAGAATAGCATTGAAACATGTATAATATCATGTATGAAATGAGTCGCCAGTCCAGGTTCGATGCATGATACTGGATGCTTGGGGCTGGTGCACTGGGAGAACCCAGAGGGATGGTATGGGGAGGGAGGAGGGAGGAGGGTTCAGGATGGGGAACACAGGTATACCTGTGGTGGATTCATTTAGATATTTGGCAAAACTAATACAATATTGTAAAGTTTAAAAATAAAATAAATAAATAAATAAATAAACAAAACAAAACAAAACAAAAAAGAGGCTCTTTAGTTCTTCTTCACTTTGTGCCATAAGGGTGGTGTCATCTGCATATCTGAGATTATTGATATTTCTCCCTGCAATCTTGAATCCAGCTTGTGCTTCATCCAGCCTGGCATTTCACGTGATGTACTCTGCCTGTAAGTTAAATAAGCAGGGTGACAATACACAGCCTTGACATACTCCTTTCCTGATTTGGAACCAATCTGTTGTTCTATGTCCAGTTCTAACTGTTGCTTCTTGACCTGCAAACAGATTTCTCAGGAGGCAGGTCAGGTGGTCTGGTATTCCCATCTCTTTAAAAATTTTCCACAGTCTGTTATGATCCATACAGTAAAAGGATTTGGCTTAGTCAATAAAGCAGAAGTAGATGTTTTTCTGTAACTTTCTTGTTTTTTCAATGATCCAATGGATGTTGGCAATTTGATCTCTGGTTCCTCTGCCTTTTCTAAATCCATCTTGAACATCTGGAAGTTCATGGTTCACATACTGTTGAAGACTGCCTTGGAGAATTTTGAGCGTAACTTTGCTAGCATGTGAGGTGAGTGCAATTGTGCAGTAGTTTGAACATTCCTTGGCATTGCCTTTCTTTGGGATTGGAATGAAAGCTGGCCTTTTCTAGTCCTGTGGCCATTACTGAGTTCTCCAAATTTGCTGGCATATTGAGTGCAGCACTTTCACAGCATCATCTTTTAGGATTTGAAATAGCTCAACGGGATTTCCATTGCCTCCACCAGCTTTGTTTGTAGTGATGCTTCCTAAGGCCTACTTGACTTCACATTCCAGGATGTCTGGCTCTAGGTGAGTGATCACACCTTCATGGTTATCGTGAAGATCTGTTTTGTACAGTTCTTCCATGTAGTCTTGCCACCTCTTCTTAATACCTTCTGCTTCTGTTAGGTCAATACCTTTTCTGTCCTTTATTGTGCCCATGTTTGCATGAAATGTTCCCTTGGTATCTCTAATTTTGTTGAAGAGATCTCTAGTCTCTCGCATTGTTTTCCTCTGTTTCTTCGCATTGATCACTGCAGAAGGCTTTCTTATCTCTTCTTGCTATTCTTTGGAACTCTGCATTCAATTGGATATAGGTTTCCTTTTTCTCTTTTGCCTTTAGCTTCTCTTCTTCTCTCAACTATTTGTAAGGCCTCCTCAGACAACCACTTTGCTCTTTGCATTTCTTTTTCTTGGGGATGGTTTTGATCTCTGTCTCCTGTACAGTGTCATAAACCTCTGTCCATAGTTCTTCAAGCACTCTGTCTATCAGATCTAATCCCTTGAATCTATTTCTCACTTTATCTGTATAAGCGTAGGGGATTTGATTTAGGACATACCTGAGTGATCTAGTGGTTTTCCCTACTTTCTTCAATTTAAATCTAAATTTTGCAATAAGGAGTTCATGATCTGAAGCACAGTCAGCTCCCAGTCTTGTTTTTGCTAACTATATAGAGCTTCTCCATTGGCTACAAAGAATATAAACAATCTGATTTCAGCATTGAACATCTAGTGATGTCCACGTGAGAGTCCTCTCTTGGGTTGTTGGAAGAGGGTGTTTGCTATGACCAGTGTGTTCTCTTGGCAAAACTCTGTTAGCCTTTGCCCTGTTTCAGTTTGTACTGCAAGGCTAAATTTGCCTGTTCCTTCAGGTATGTCTTCTCTTTTTACTTTAGCATTACAGTCCCTTATAATGAAAAGGACATCTTTTTTGGGTGTTAGTTCTAGAAGGTCTTGTAGGTCTTCATAGAACCATTCAGTTTCAGCTTCTTCAGCGTTACTGGTTGGAACATAGACTTGGTTTACTATGATATTGAATGGTTTGCCTTGGAAACGAACAGAAATCATTCTGTCATTTGTGAGATTGCTCCCAAGTACTGCATTTTGGACTCTTTTGTTGACTATGAGGGTATTTCATTTCTTCTAAGGGATTCTTGCCCACAGTAGTAGATATAATGGTCATCTGAGTTCAATCTGCCCATTCCAGTCCATTTCAGTTCACTGATTCCTAAAGTGTTGATGTTCACTCTTGCCATCTCCTCTTTGACTCCTTCCAATTTACCTTGATTCATGGACCTAACATTCCAGGTTCCTATGAAATATTGCTCTTTACAGCATCAGACTTTACTTCCATCACCAGTCACGTCCACAGCTGGGTGTTGTTTTTGCTTTGGCTCTGTCTCTTCATTCTTTCTGGAGTTATATCTCTACTCTTCTCCAGTCACATATTGGGCCCCTACCAACCTGGGGAGCTCATATTTCAGTGTCATATCTTTTTGCCTTTTCATACTGTTCATGGGGTTCTCAAGGCAAGAATGCTGAAGTGGTTTGCCATTCCCTTCCTCAAATATATATAGATATAGATAGATAGATAGGCCTTGGTTCAAACCCTAGTCAGGGAGCTTGATCCCACATGTGACAACTAAAACCCATGTCCCACATGTCACTTGTGGGATCAAGTTCCCCAACTAGGATTTGAACCAAGACCTCCTGCATTAGAAGCACAGAGTCCTGGCCACTGGACCCCCTGGGAAGTCCCTGTCTGTACCATCTTAATTCTTATTCCCTTAAGGTAAATTTGGTGCTTGGCCCTAATTGTTTCCCCTCATTGTCCTTCTTCAGTAATGTTTTGGCTCTTCTTGTCCCTTTCCATTTGCATGTAAACTTTAGAATCAGCTTGTCAGTTTATACACACATACCTCTGTGGGGTTTTAATTATATTGCTTTTATAGGCCAATTTGTGGAGAATCTTCCATGAACACCATCTCACTGTTTATTTAGGTAATTTTGAAGTTCACACACTTACACCCAATAACTTTTAGTTTGCAACATGTTCTACTTATTCTTAGTTACTTGATTTCTTCTGCTATTGTATATTTTAATATTGGTGCTTTCAGTTTGTAGCCGGTATAAAAAATTTAAATTTATATTCTACCATCTAGCTAAGTTGTTTTCTCTATTTTATCTGTAATTAGTTGACTTCTATATGTACCTGTTTTCTGATGTGTGAATTAGGGATACTATCTATAATACAAATCACACATAATGTGATAATTAGGTGAGATAGTACATATCAAACACTTAGAATCATTTTTAGCGGATAATAATTACTAAATGTTAGATATTATTATATGTACTAATATAAAGTAATCCCCAAGATATGGGCTTCCTTGATAGCTTAGTTGGTAAAGAATCCATCTGCAATGCAGAAGACCCTGGTTCAGTTCCTGGGTTGGGAAGATCTACTGGAGAAGAGATAGGCTACCCACCCCAGTATTCTTGGGCTTTGCTTGTGGTTCAGCTGGTAAAGACTCCACTTGCAGTGTGGGAGACCTTGGTTTGATCCTTGGGTTGGGAAGATCCCCTGGAGAAGGGAAAGGCTATCTACCCCAGTATTCTGACATAGAGAATTCCATGGACTGTATAGTTCATGGGGTTGCAAAGAGTCGGACACAAGTGAGTGACTTTTACTTTCACTTTCATGGTTAACACAATATCATAAATCAAGACACTATAATTCCATTTATCTTTGAATATCTATGATTATGGGTATAAGTGCATGTTTCCTTAAATGCATACAAAAAGATCTGGGAAGACACTAATTAATATGTTAATAATTGTTACTTCTGAAGATGAGAGTGAGGCGGGGAAAAGTAAGGGAATTTATTCTGTACACTGCTATGTCCTTTTGCTTTTCTTTGTAATGAGACCCTATAAGAATTTTATTTGCATCCCCCAAATTCTAATTTTAAAGTAAGAAAGTTTTTAATTAAAATTAATTTAACTGAATCAATTTTTTTAAATTGTAAAGCAACTTTCCAATTAGCAGTAGCACAGGGGAGGGAGAAGACTGTGGATTAGGGTATACTGCACATGTGGGATGTGCAGTGTTCGTGTCTCCAGTATCCATGTGTAATGATACATGGATCGTCCAAGGGAGGGAGAAGACTATGTGGTTTAGGGTATACTGCACATGTGGGATGTGCAGTATCCGTGTACCCAGTATCCATGTGTGCTGATACGTGGATCGTCCGAGTACAGATCATGAGCAGGTTTCAGGTGAGAGGGGAGGGAGCGAGGCGGTCACTGTGAGGTCTGAGTTTCTGGGTTTGGGGACTGTGTGGATGGTAGTGCTCTTCCCTGTGGAGGAGGGTAGGCTGGTTAAAAAAAGAGACAGTTTGGGGCGCGCTAAATCTGAGACGTCTACACGGCCCTCCAGTGGACCTTGTCTGTAAGCAATTGGGGACCCAAAAGCAGAGTTCAGTCAAGTAATTTGGGCTGGAGATTATATTTTGGGGTGGTCTGTGTCTAGCTGATATTTAAGCAGCACAGGATGCCCAAACAAAGGTGAGTAGGGGTGGATGAGAAGGCTGGGCTCACGAGCCCTGTTTCACCTCTTTCTGTAAGGATTTGGGGTACAGGACACAAAAGCGAGACGCTCTGACAGCAGGCCTTGTAATCTTTTCTCTTCCTTGCAAGATCATCATTCTACACGCATACTAGAATATTAAGTGCCTTTTTTTTTTTATTGTGGCCTGCTTTCTTACAAAGCTTAATTGCTCTTAAGAAAAATAAATTCTGAATGCTTTCCTGTTTCTACATGAACTAATAGGAAACTCAGTGGCTGAGAACATACTCTTCTTCCTCTTTTTCTCCATAATTAGGTCATAAGGACTCTTGATTCACCAGCCAGCCATTCAGAAATGCGTGTAGGTTCTGAGTCCTGTAGGCAGAGTCCTTTTCCTGGCCGGCCAGAGGTAAAATAAAATGTTGCTAATTTGTCATTTTAGCTAGGTGACACATTTATTAGCTACTTGACCTATTTATTTTTCCTCTCAATGAGTAGATTGTAGCAACAATTCATTATTCAGGAAATTTTCATTAAATTCTCTGCAAGTTCAGGAAACTGGACTAAGCCTAGTATCTTGGATTTGAGTATTAGATGGTCATTGTCATTTTTATAGTCCTCAGAAGGGCCTTAAACATTTTTTATATGTGTCTTACAACACTTAACAATAGAATAGTGAATTTGTTGTTGTTGTTCCCTTGCTAAGTTATGTTCAATTCTTTTGCAACCTCATGGACTGTATTCCAGGCTCCTCTGTCCATGGGATTTCTCAAGAACACTGGAGTGGGTTCCCATTTCCTTCTACAGGGGATCTTCCCAACCCAGGAACTGAACCCTCATCTCCTGCATTGGCAGGAGGATTCTTTAGTGCTGAACCACCAGGGAAGCAGGATAATGAATAGGGCTTTCAAATATTGAATGTGGCATTTGCAGTGTTCATTTAGTTGATACATATGTCTTTATAAATTTAACAAAATGACAGATTTGATAGTTTATCAGCTTAAATCAGTAATATCTCAGGCCTGAAGAGACAATAGGGTTTTTCTTCTAGTTACCAAGAGGAAGCATCTCTGTCTGGTTTAATTTTCTCAGCAAAAATTCAACAGCATTGACATTTCCTGAAAGCTTCCTTTATGTTGAGACATGGCCTAGGTAAGAGGATTTATGATAATTAGTCAAGCAAATATCAACTGAAGCTATTATTCAGTATGTGTGACCAGGAAACTGTAGTTGGAGGAGAAATATGGCTAAATGGTTATATTTTTTTTTAAAAAAAAGAATGTGATAGTGTCTCATAAAATCTTGGCAATGATTTGCCAGAGACGATATCTTAACCCCAAAGAAGGAATCTACTGCGTGATTTCTTTTTTTTTTTTTTTTAAACTTTACATAATTGTATTAGTTTTGCCAAATATCAAAATGAATCCGCCACAGGTTCTTGACACCACTTCAAGCAATCTGAATGTCAGAATGAACAACTGGTATCAGAGTGACGTCAAACTAAACAGAACCTTCATTTTATTTGGGGAAACACAGCCTCTAGTATATGTACATAGCGTCATACTTTTCTGTAGGATACTTCCCTGTAGCAGGCTCCCAGGTGGCGCTGGTGGTAAAGAACCCTCCTGTCAATGCAGGGGACACAGGAGACCAGGGTTCAATCCCTGGGTTGGGAAGATCCCCTGGAGGGGGACGTGGCAACCAACTCCAGTATTCTTGCCTGGAGAATCCCATGGGCAGAGGAGCCTGGCGGGCTACAATCCTAGAGTCGCAAAGAGTCAGACATGACTGAAGCAGCTTAGCACACGCGCATTTTCCTATAGCATGACTTCCTGGATTTAACCCCGGGATAGTAAGAGGACCAGACTGAGACATGTGGGCCCCAACAGGCCACACTCGGCACACCATTCAAGTTGACATTTCTTTATTTTTGTTGAACGCTTATTAGTGAGGAGCTAAGTGCCTGTAAATAAAATTGTATACCTCGTTCCATATATTCAGAATAAGACTTTTATTATATGTAATATAATACAAGGCTATGCTTTATTTGAAATTAACTTTGATGTCAGCATATTCTGGCATTTGTAAACATTACAGATGGTCATTTTTATTCACTATAGACAGATGTAACTTACATGCAGAAAGCAGCAAAATACCTTCTGAAATACTTTCATGCAGGTTAAATGCTTGCCATTTTTCTGCAGTTCCTGTCTTCACTCCACTTTTCTTTTTTGTAACGCGTATGAAATGGCTTGACCTTTAGCTATTAGGATCCATCACTCCTCATCATGCTGGAATGACACCTTCCTTTATGCTTTGCTTTCTGCTTGAAGGTGCCCAACCTCAGACTCTAGTTTTCCAACTGGAAACAGTTTTAGAGGAACTGTTTTCCCTTAAGATGGTGGGCATTTCTGGGAGAGGAGACTATATTTACTCTTTGCCCATTATAGACAACATTGTGTGTGGAAACCTAAGCTACCTAAAGTCACTTTCCTGATTAACTTCAGACTGGTTTAGAACTCCATAACACGACCCTTCTGGGGACTGACATTCAACTCCCACTTCATTGCTGGGATAGTCACCAAAAAAAAAAAAAGAATGAAAAAACTACTCTTAATAAACTGCTAGGGTAAGACTTGGGATTTCCTAGGAAGACATTCTTGCCTGGAAAACCTCATGGACAGAGGATCCCAGCAGGTCCAGGGGTCACAAATAGTCAGATACAACTGAGCGACTGAGCATGTATGCATAAGCAGGAAGACATTTACAGAAAAGATTATCTAGATATCATTTAATAGTAATATATAATTTATTAAAATTAATTAAATATTCCAGTTTTTTCTTGTTTTAAATTCTACTTACAAATCTTTTTATTTTACTTGCAAATTTAGCAAAATTTAACACTCAGTTTTAAAGGGACTTCAACTCATATTCTGTCCTTTAAAACTTGAAATTTTTAACTCTTTTGAATCTTTTAAACTCAATTTATAAATTTAACACATTAAATTTCTTTTTAAGAACTTT
The DNA here is from genome assembly GCF_003369695.1 of Bos indicus x Bos taurus. NCBI lineage: Eukaryota > Metazoa > Chordata > Mammalia > Artiodactyla > Bovidae > Bos > Bos indicus x Bos taurus. The sequence continues at coordinate 10,684 of NW_020867352.1, read as the reverse complement.
AAATGACATGAAAAAGTCTTCTCAAGCACCTAAGTCACTTTCAAATCTAGAAATTAAACTTATAAAAACAGAAATTTTAAATTTGACTGCTCAGACAGTAAAGAATCTACCCGCAATGAAGGAGATGCAGGTTCAATCCCTGGGTCGGGAAGATCCCTTGGAGAAGGAAATGGCTACCCACTCCAATATTCTTGCTTGGAGAATCCCATGGATGGAGGAGCCTGGCAGGCTGCACACAGCCCATGGGGTCCCAAAGAGCTGGACACGACTGAGTGGCTAGTGCAACACAAGTCTCACATTGTGTATATACATAGTGAGATTTCAGACTCAGATCACACATTCAAATCAATTGCCATTACACATTTCACACTAGAATCATAAAGCTGATCTGTCACTCTCAAAGGTAAACTTATTTTAAATATTCCAAATCCTTAAATATCAAGCACATAGTTAATACAAAATGCTAATGCCAGAATTCTCTTAAGTATGTCTACATTTATTTCCAAATTTTCTCAATGCTAACAGATTCTTATTTGATAACAAGAGTTATCTTATCAACTAGTGAAGGTTACTAATGAAGTAACTAGTGAAATAGTGAAAGGTACTAAGGTTACTAAGTAACTAGAGATACTGTCTGGGGTTAAAATGTATTTGCAGACTTTTTATGATCTCTGTGACAGAGACTTTAAAAGTTTAACAAGGCAGAGTGCCTACCATCTTGAGTGGGAGTCCTATTGATATCTTATTCTTTTGTCTATTCAAGGAAATTTGCAGTCCATGCTATCTTAACCTTGGTTGGATTCAACTGCTTAGTTTTATTCTGAATTATTTTCATCTTCCTAGCTATTAGATCCACACAGCTCATAGTCAGTCCACATGTCTATAGAGTCAGGCATGCCATTATATTGGCATGAACAAAAGGGAATCAGATGTACATTCAGTAAAAAGACAGAGGAAAAATATTAGGAAAGTAAGGGATCAAATCTAGTTAACTAGTGTGCTCAGGAGATGTCTTTACTGTGTCAAGCTCAGAATCATTGCTATACACTGAAAATCCATCCTCTTTCATTCATACAAACATTCAGTTATCTCGTGAATATCTACCATTGTCCACCCTCTAGAGCTAAGAAAGAAATTGGTGAAAGAGACTGATCGTTTACACATCTGGTCTGTACCCAACAACTCTGTGAAGTCGAAAGCATCAGTTGTACTTTACAGATGAGGAAAATAAGGCTTGGGGGGTATAAAAAAAATCTCCATTTTCCACATGGGCACAGTTAGTAAGTGGCCAAAACCAATTACAAACTTAGTAATGGCTGAATCTAAAATGTACAGACTTTGCCTCCAGAGCAAGAGTTCATCTCATTTAGGGAATGGGAGTGAAGGAGCAAAAGGAAATGAATAGAAATAATGGTATAGATGAACCTTTTAGCAGGGCAGGAACAGAGATACAGATGCCGAGAACAGTCTTGTGGGTACAGCGGGGGAAGGGAAGGGTGGGATGAACCCAGAGCCCGTTGATGTGTGCTCTTTACCATGTGCAATAGCTGGCGGACTAGCAGGAAGCTGCCGCAGAGACAGGGAGCCCAGCCCAGCACTCTGTGATGACCTAGAGGGGTGGGTGGGAGGGGAGGCCCAAGAGGGAGGGAAAATATATATGCTTATGGCTGAATCACTTTGTTGAATCATACAGCAGAAACTAACACAGTATTGTAAAGCAATTATACTCCCACAATAAATAAAATAAAAAAGAAAAATAGAAATAACAGAGCCAGGGAAATGGAATGCTAAGTGCTTATAGAACTTGAGGCTGAGATTCAGACTGAAGTGTGTGTGTGTGTGTGTGTGAGCACATGTGTGCTGAAATGAGGATGTTGGAGGTGGGAGGACTGGGCAAAATGAAAAAAGCTTCTTTAAAGGCAGGCCTCTGTCTCTGAAAGGAATTTAAGAATGTTTACCACCAAAGATCAACGCGAAGTGAGTATGAAAGAGGTAGGACAGCACTGAGATAAACTAATTTTTTAAAGTTTGCTGCTCATGATCCTCAATGTCTTAGGGAAAGCATTAAACTGTTTCGTATTATTGCTTCAAAGGAGAGGGTTATTCTATTGACAAACTATATTCGGTATATGACTGTGCATTAACCTCTTAGACTGTTCTCAGATCGTCTGCAAACAGCCGAACACTGACCACGATCACAGGAAATTCTCTAATCGTGGGGTAGCACCTGCCTGGATTGCAGGAAAGGACCTTGCCTTTTGCTATACTACTTGGTAGAGTAAATGCTCTTAAAATACAACAGACACCATCAATCTGAGCCCAGTCCCAAGTGGGCTCCTCCCTTACATTTCAAATCTGTACTCTCAACTTCTTTCTTTTTCATGTCTCTTTTATGACTGTATCGACCTTGTAATGTCTTTCCTTCTGACTACTTCACCGTTTGCAGCACTTTCCCAGTGAGGTGACGAAGGTGAAAGTCTAATGCATTAGCGCTGTATTAGCTAAGAGTCTCTGTTCTCAGAATGTCTTTGGGGTTTTAATTTGCATGACTGGTGTGGCCACTGATTTGGTTTAAACAGGGTCAACTAGGCTCTCCCCTGCACCTGTCTGGTCAATCTACTCTGTCTGCTTTTCTAATATGTCAGCCTTGAAACTACCTCAGAACTATAAAAGTTCTGCTATTCACAAGCTGGTTTTCAGCTGAAATCTATTTTGTTCAGAAAAGCTATATAGCATCATGATTAGACATTCTGAAACTACAGGATCTCAACTCTGCACCTTCGTTTCACACTGTCAAATGGGAACATCTCATAATACCCACCTCTTAAGTTGACTGTGATGATTAAATGAGTGAATCTATTTAGAGCCTTTGGAAGCATTCCAGTGGCATAGCTTGTGCTAGACAAATGTTTGTGATCATTCTTATTTTATTAGCGCAAGGGCTGAAATGAGTTGAGTCGAGAATGTAAACTTTGGGCTAAAAGGGCGAGGCAGTGGATTTTCCATTGGCCCCTCTCTAGACCCTGAGGCTGTGACTAAATGAGAGTAGGCTGTGGCTTCAGCTGCACTCCATCAGGATGAAAAATGTGCAAGGATTATTTGCATTTGGCCTGAATCCCCACATCCTTCTAATGCCCTTTTTCTCTGCTCGGAGCTCTCCTGACTCAAAAAAGTAAAACCCCAACAAACCCCTGGAGCAACCAAAAGTCAGCTGTGCTCAAGGGAAGAATAGGAGCCAAGTGGCCAAAGGACAGGAGCTGAGTGGCCAGAATACCATGACTTGGTTCTCTGAGTGCCATGTTTGGCAACGCAGAGACAGAGCACTAGGCTGCATTTTCTTCCTAGTTTGCTGCGAAGTTGAGTCTGTGATACTAGCTTCTGTGCACTCAGGCTCCTTTGGACTTTAGTTCTGATAGCATGAACCAGGTTCTAAATTGTGAATTACCCAGCATCAGCTAGTTAAGGGTAGGTATACAAGGAAAAGGGGCTTCCCAGGCGGCCCTAGTGGCAAAGAACCTGCTGCCAACCCAAGAGACGTAAGAGACATGGGTTTGATCCCTGCATTGGGAAGATCCCCTGGAGGAGGGCATGGCAACCCACTTTAGTATTCTTGCCTGGAGACTCCCATGGACAGAGGAGCCTGGTGGGCTACAGTCCACAGAGTTGCAAAGAGTTGGACACAACTGAAGTGACTTAGCACGCACACAGGCATACAAGAAAACCCTTGTTCTCTGAGGGATGGGTCTAATATTTCTGTCCCTTTTGGAGGTTTGATCATGATGGAGCTTTGGGGGATGGGAATCCTGGCGTGCTGTCTGCCAGCCTCTTTCTCTTCCGTTCCCCTTTGGTGGGTTTTCCATCATGTTTCATGTTGCATCTGCTTGGTGGGTGAACAGTGATCCCAGCCAATCCTTTCCAACCTTGTTACAAATGCCATCCTGATTATCATGTTTAGCAGACAAGGGCTACTGTTTCCAGGGCCAGGAGTCCATGCTTTATCATCCTGATTTCCACAGATGGCATGTGGGAATGGATTCCAAAGTTCTGAGTCAGAATAGAACAGACACATCATCTCTACTAGAACTATTCGAAAGAACTTTCTGTAAGGATGAAAATGCTTTACAATCTGTGCTGTCAATACCGTAGCCACTAACCGTGTGTGCCACTTTTAAGTTGACTAGTGTTGCTGAGGAAGGGAATTTTAATTTGATCTACACATGCTTTGTGTGTTGTGTTGTGTTAAATTGCTTCAGCTGTGTCCAATTCTTTGCAGCCCCACGGACTGTAGGCCACCAGGCCCCTCTGTCCATGGGATTCTCCAGGAAAGAATACTGGAGTGGGTTGCCACGCCCTCCTCCAGAGGATCTTCCCAACCCAGGGATCAAACCCACGTCCTTTATGTCTCCTGCATTGGTGGGTGGGTTCTTTACCACTAGCACCACCTTATGGCCTGGCATATTGGATGACTTAGAAGTCTAATTACTTTATAGGGGAGAAAGCCAATGAGAGAGAGAGGAAAGTGAGTTGTCTAGTCACAGAGTTGGTGCAAAGCAGAAATGGGATTCGAAATTAGGTATATACACTGGCAGTTTAGTGCTTTCCTCATTTTATCATCCTGAAGTCACCAACAGAGTTTTTCTGACCTCTGGCAGCTCTCTTTTGAGAACATTAGTATTCATCCAACGGTTCATTTTAAAACACTGGAAATTGGCATTCACGGCAATTGTAGCTAAGGGCTCCACTCCAGGATTTTCTGCTGCTGAGTGGAGGAATGCAAAACAAATAAATAATTTTTAAAAAGTAATTCCTTCTTTAAAAAAAAAAAAAGACTCCTGTGCTTAGACACACATCTGTCATGCGGTGGGATATTTCTCATTAATCTACTCTCTGGGACACTGAAACCATCACTCAGGGCCCTTGCTCCTGAAACACGAGCCTCTGCGCTGTACTGACAAGTGGATCAGAACTGGAAGGCACCAGAGCAATCAGTTTACACCTCTCCCCCTTGCTCTCTGCTCTTTTAATGATGCACTGCAACAAAATCAATCATATCCTCCCGCTCTCTCTTTTCCTTGCATAATCTTTTCCTTCTGGGAAACTTTTAAAGGCAACTTTCTTTTTCCCTTTACATACAGGTAAGCTCTTGGTAATGTACTTTAAATGTTAGACTCTTATGATAATTCTACATATGTTTTCCATCTTTTTCTGGGAATCAAGGATGCATGGGGACTAGAAAATGTGCCTGCGGAATTTCTTTCTCAACAAACACGCCCTTAGCATCATACCAGACTCACTAAGTTATTATTCTGTGTCAAATGGGATCGTCTGCAAAGGCCAACATATGGAGAAGTCCTTGTTTCAATGGGGATGAAGCTTTAGTTATGGAGATGAATAAGTTCTGGAGATCTGCTGTAACAAATAGCGCCTGCATTTAATACTATATTGTGAGAGGGTACACCTTGTGTCAAGTTTTATCTCCCCCTACACACACAAAGCAAAAAATAAAGGGACACAAGGAAAACTTGCAGGGAATAGTTATGTTTATTACCTTGATTGCAGTCATGCTCCCACAACTGCGTGTGTGTTTATGTCCAAACTGTGTATGATAATATCAATATACATTAACATCCAATATACATTAACATCAGACGGTATGCACTAAATATGTGGAGCAGATTCTTTACTGTCTGTTGCCACTAGGGAAGCCCAGACATCAATTTACCTGAATAAAATTATTTTTAAAAAATCTAAAAAGCATGAGGCGAAACATCAACCCACAGTTAAAGGAAACAGAGTCCTCTCTTCAGTTAAAAAGATGCAGCATGTTTCTCTCCCTCTTGAGGTATGAAGGGTAAAACGCTCCTTGCAAAGATAAATCTGTACATACATGAATCTGTTTCTTACATGAGAAGTCCAGGGGATTGGTTTTCTTCCTACTTACAATCATCTCACATGGAGATGTAAATGAAGAAGATGTAGATGAAGAGGTGGGTGGATGATCCCATAGCCCCAAGCACCACTTCACTGGGCCAGTGATGACTCAGTTCTCCACGGACCATGGGACTTGGTGAAGCATATTCAATGCCAGATTTAATGGGCTCTTTCAGAAATGCTGTGCTCACAGATCATGAACCAGAAGGCTGAGGAGATTACTGATAATCCACATGGATAAAGCAGTAAAATTGGGGCTTCCCAGGTGGCTTGGTGGTAAAGAATTCGCTTGCCAGTGCAGGAGACATAGGAAATGTGGGTTGATCCCTGGGTGGGGCAGATCCCCTGTAGGAGGAAATAGCAACCCACTCCAGTATTCTTGCCTGGAGAATCCCATGGACAGAGGAGCCTGGTGGGCTACAGTCCGTGGGTCTCAAAGAGTCAGACATGACTGAAGTGAATCAGCAACGAATGCAGCTTAGATATTAAAACTGTACAACATTCACCAGCATTTGTTCAAAACCTGGGTCTCAATCTCCTTATATTCTCAGAGCTTTCCAGCCTGTGGGTGCAGAAGCAGGAAAGTAGCCGTGATATCCAAATTCGGAATTCCCTGAGCTCCTGCCGCTTTTTCTGAGGCCCTGAGGAGTGCAGATTTCTCAGAGCCCTCGGGAAGGTCGGAAGAAGCCTTGCAAGCCCCAGGGCCTTTCTGGGGCATCTGCCATGTACACCGGGTCAGGAGTGCTTGGCATGACATGGCTGACAGGACATGACAGGGCTCAAGCTTTCTCTAATGCGTGGATAAAAATAATACCGCACTTCCCATCCAAGTCACTTAAATCAGTGAAAAATAACCAGTCAAATCATTTTGGAATATAGTTTTACAAAATGATACTTCTTTTCTCATCTGCTATGCTCCCTGGAGGGGTGACATTGCCTCTGGTTAGAATCACCGCCTCTGTCAGGGGGTGATTCACTTACATGTGGAATCTAAAAAGATGATACGAATGATCTTATTCACAAAACAGAGACAGCCTTCAAAAACTAATTTTGATTACCAAAGGGAAGAGGTGGGGCAGGGGGTAAATTAGAACTTTGGGATTAACATATACACACCGTTGTACACAAAATAACAAACAATAAGGACCTACTGTGCAGCCCAGGGAATGCTACTCAATTTCCTGTAATTACCTATATTGGAAAAGAATCTGAAAAAGAATGGACGAATGTGTGTGTGTGACTGATTCACTTGGCTGTACACCTGAAACTAACACAATCCTGTAAATCAACTACGGGAGTGCTGATTTAGTCTCGAAGTCCTTTCCAACTCTTTGTGACCCCATGAACTATAGCCCACTAGGCTCCTCTGTCCATGGAATTTCCCGGGCAAGAATATTGGAAAGGGTTGCCATTTCCTCCTACAGGGGATCTTCCATACCCAGGGATTGAACCCGAGTCTTCTGCACTGCAGACAAATTCTTTACCACTGGGCCATGAGGGAAACAAACTATCAGTTCAGTTCAGTCTCTCAGTCGTGTCCGATTCTTTGCGACCCCATGAATAGCAGCACACCAGGCCTTCCTGTCCATCACCATCTTCCGGAGTTAACTCAAACTCAGGTCCATCGAGTCGGTGATGCCATCCAGCCATCTCATCCTCTGTCCTCCCCTTATCCTCCTGCCCCCAATCCCTCCCAGCATCAGAGTCTTTTCCAATGAGTCAACTCTTCGCATGACGTGGCCAAAGTACTGGAGTTTCAGCTTCAGCATCAGTCCTTTCAAAGAAATCCCAGGGCTGATCTCCTTCAGAATGGACTGGTTGGATCTCCTTGCAGTTCAAGGGACTCTCAGGAGTCTTCTCCAACACCACAGTTCAAAAGCATCAATTCTTCGGTGCTCAGTTCTTCACAGTCCAAGTCTCACGTACACATATGGCCACTGGAAAAACCACAGCCTTGACTAGACAGACTTTTGTTGGCAAAGTAATGTTTCTGCTTTTGAATATGCTATCTAGGTTGGTCATAACTTTCCTTCCAAGGAGTAACTGTCTCTTAATTTCATGGCTCCAATCACCATCTGCAGTGATTTTGGAGCCCCCAAAAATAAAGTCTGACACTGTTTCCACTGTTTCCCCATCTATTTCCCATGAGGTGATGGGACTACATGCCATGATCTTAGTTTTCTGAATGTTGAGATTTAAGCCAACTTTTTCACTTTCCTCTTTCACTTTCATCAAGAGGCTTTTTAGTTCCCCTTCACTTTCTGCCATAAGGGTGGTGTCATCTGCATATCTGAGGTTATTGAGATTTCTCCCAGCAATCTTGATTTCTGCTTGTGCTTCATCCAGCCCAGTGTTTCTCATGATGTACTCTGCATAGAAGGTAAATAAGCAGGGTGACAATATACAGCCTTGACGTACTCCTTTTCCTATTTGGAACCAGTCTGATGTTCCATGTCCAGTTCTAACTGTTGCTTCCTGACCTGCATATAGGTTTCTCAAGAGGCAGGTCAGGTGGTCTGGTATTCCTATCTCTTTCAGAATTTTCCACAGTTTATTGTGATCCACACAGTCAAAGGCTTTGGCATAGTCAATAAAGCAGAAATAGATGCTTTTCTGGAACTCTCTTGCTTTTTCCATGATCCAGTGGATGTTGGCAATTTGATCTCTGGTTCCTCTGCCTTTTCGAAAACCAGCTTGGACATCTGGAAGTTCACAGTTCACATATTGCTGAAGCCTGGCTTGGAGAATTTTGAGCATTACTTGACTAGCGTGTGAGATGAGTGCAATATAAAATAAAAAATAAACTAAAACAAAACAACAACCAAGCAATCAGCCTGTCTGTTCTGCGGCAGGAGGGGAAGATGTGTTTTTCTTTGGTATACTGACTCACTGGAAAGACCCTGATGCTGGGGAAGATTGAAGGCGGGAGGAGAAGGGGACGACAGAGGATGAGATGATTGGATGGCATCACTGACGTAATGGACATGAGTTTGAGTAAACTCTGGGAGTTGGTGATGGACAGGGAAGCCTAGCGTGCTGCTGTCCGTGGGGTCACAGAGAGTCAGACACGACTGAGGGACTGAGCTGACTGAACTGATCACATGTTGCTAGACAGCGCCTCATATAGTGCTGCTTGGACTACAGAGCTTCTCAGAAAACAGCCAACCCTACACAAGGCTCTGGCATAGATCCGTGGTCCCTGGTGCTGCAAGGCCATTACACAGATGTGCGAGTCCGTGCAGTCCTAGGGGTGCCACTCACACGTCAACCTCCCACCTCTGCTGGATGCTCCTGCCCAGGCCCGATGGACAGCAAGCTGCCCTCTTCTTTCTGGGGCCTGCCCCCTGGTACAGGCACACACACTGCTTAGAGTGGCCTCTTCTGAGTGGAAACCAGTCCACGCAAAGAGATGCTCCAGGTGGTCTGCCATCCTCAGTGCATCAGCAGACACAGAGATGTCCCCACCCCCCACCGCTAATAAGGGCCATGACACAAATGCCCTCCCCTGCCTCCCAAAGAGAGGCATCAGCTGCTGACCCACCGCGGAGTGCGGCTCATACATGTGCCTTGCTGTGTCTACATAATGTGTTCAGAATTTGGAAACCAGATTTTTAAAGCAGGGCTTAATTTTTACATTTTCACCTGTGCCCACAACTCACTGTTTTCTTATTCCATATGCATTTATGGTGCTTGCCTGGTCTTTGAAAGCCTTGTCTCTCTCTCTCTCTCTTTCTGTCTCTCTCTCTCTCTCTCTCTCACACACACACACACCACCCTTCCCCCCACTCTCCCCCCCGGCAATTCTGAGAAGAGGACTGGGTCTATGTGGTCTTTGGTTGCACTATAACATTCTATAAAACAAGAATGTTCACATAACATTTGAACAAGGCTCCAGTTTTAAAAGTCTACGCTTTTATCAAACTGTTCTTTGGAAATTTTATTTTCATGTTTAGCACTAGATTTATACTCAAAATGTCTCCCTGCAAAGAGGTTTAGAATTTATGAGGATTTTCCAATCCCCTATAGCATCAGAGTATAGAATAATCATAATGAATTTTTTATGAAGCTACTCTTTACTCTGTACTTTTACGGAAGAAAAATAATACTAATATGTATGAGTACATACTGCATGTCAGATCTTTTATTATCATATTTAATCTATGAAATAATCCTATAAATACAATCATGTCCCCATTCTATGTGAAAAGAATCTAGTGAACAGAGAATTTATGAGTTTACCTAAGTCCACATATTAAATGAAGGTTCACAAAGACTAATTAGCTTAATTCTAGAATCCATATTTCTTAATAAGCACCCTATTTTTTTATCATCCCATTTATCTTCAGGATAATTCTGTAAGGTTCATATTACTGTACTCATGTGAGGAAACAAAAGCTTAGGAAAATTAATGTATCCAATGTGTGTGTATCTATATATAGACACACATGTACAGAGCCTAAGGGAAAGGCAACCCACTCCAGTATTCTTGCCTGGAGAATTCCATGGACAGAGGAGCCTGGCAGGCTATAGTCCATGGGGTTGCAAAGAGTTGGACACAACTGAGCAACTAACACACACACACACGCACACACAACACACACAGTGTTGAGTATGTATTGAAGCCTAAGTCTGTCTGATTCCAAAGTTGTGCTCTTGATTCACAATGATAGATCCCTTGCTAATCTCTAGCCCTCTGAAGTTTCTATTCAAGTCTTCCATTAACTTGAAAGATATTAACAAGATAGGAGGGAAA
>NW_020867351.1:0-50470 GCF_003369695.1 Bos indicus x Bos taurus | reverse complement strand
TTTTTTAATATCAATGATGAACCTGACCCAAAGAGAGGTTACATAACTTGCCTGAGGCCACATAGTCAAGTGCCAAAGCTAAGATTTCAACCAATTTAAAACATGAACTGCACATAAATTAACTTCTGGATATATGTTGATTTAGGGTAGAGAGCGATGGGAATAGAATGGGTCAAAAATGTAGGGAATTGTAAACTTATCAATATCTATATAGACAGATAGTCCACTTTTCTAGTAAAAAGGCCTAGAAACAATTGCCAAATAACCTATTTAGTTGTGATCAATATACCTAAAATCCGGACTGAGATCTTAAAATATATATCTTTTGAAAATAAACAAGGCTTAACTAAATAGGTGGCTCCCAATCAGGTTTGTATCAGGAAAGGTATAAGATGAACATGAAACAACTTAATGTACCTGATAGCAAAGATATCAAAGACTATTAAATCTAGTTTTGTTTTTTTTTAAAAAGGACCTCTGGCCAAATGTGGGTAAAACCGAACTTCAGTGAAAGTAATAATTGCAATTGCAATTTGGGCTCCCCCGGTGGCAGTGGTAAAGAATCTGCCTGCCAATGTGGTACATGAAAGATACATGTTTGATCCCTGGCTCAGGAAGATTTCCTGGAGTATGAAATGGCAACAAACTACAGTATTCTTGCCTGGAAAATTCCATGGATAGAGGAGCCTGGCTACAGTCCATAGAGTCACAAGGGGTCAGATGTGACCGAGCACACATACAGAGAATAACTGCAGTAGACTGAATCACACTAAATGCATTAGTCCTTGAGTTTACAAGGATGAGTAAAACTTAACCGTGCATTGGTACAGAATGTTTGAGAATCAGCCTTTTTCTTGAAAGCTGGTAAAGGGAAACAAGACTTTTGTTTGCCTTTCCTATACCAGGTGCATCTTGTTGTAATCAAATAGTTGATAAAGGTAGGTTGCTTTTTGGGAAGTTAATCAAATAACAAATGCAAAAAGGCAATAAAATATCATCATTTATCATCCCATGTGAATTAAGTGAACCATGCAAGGTCAATAACTGCTAATATTACAAAAAAGAGCTCTTCAGATAATGAAAGGAGAAGGCAATGGCAACCCACTCCAGTACTCTTGCCTGGAAAAATCCCATGGATGGAGGAGCCTGGTAGGTTGCAGTCCATGGGGTGGCAAGGAGTCGGACACTACTGAAGCGACTTAGCAGCAGCAGCAGATAATACAAACTTCCTTGATTAAGTATATATACCATCCCTAAGCAATCTTGCCAAAAATTAAAATGAAATCAGATCAAGCCACTACACCAATTAACAATTTACATAGTACAGAGAAAGAAGTTGAATGATATTATAAGAGAACAGATACAGCAAATACAACAAAATTCAGATAGATAATGAAAAGACTCTACCAAAGCCTAAGGAAAAAGAGAATTCTAGTCTGGTTTCCAGTCTGACTTGTAAGAAGCTAGAAGTCAGCATACCTTCCTAACCAAAAGTAAAAAGCATAATAAACTGAAAAACTTTTCTTAGCTCCATAATAGAATGTCAGTCACAGGACAAACTGCAGTCCTCAAAATTACAGATGCCAACAAAGGAATATCGAGAGTCACAACTTACCAGGAGCAGAAGCTCTGCAGGAATCAGACAGGGAAATTGGAACTGTAGCTGATGAACTGCTGGAGGCTTAGCATGGACCCCCCTGAGAGATAAAAACCAGACAGGGACCCAGTCACTAGAAGGACACTGCACTTTCGTGAATTTTACCTCCAAGAGTTCCACCAGGTTCTCACAGTGAATATAGGAGAAAAATCACCTTGTGCTTTCTGGCAGAAGAAAGGGAAAGACTCCATTTTGAAAAACACCCACCAGAGCATTCCTTAACAAGGTCTGTGCACAGGAGAAACCATTTAACTGAAAGCTAAATAGCTGGGGTTTAGCTTAATTGACCTGGGAATGGCGGAGGAAATTTGCAACCCCAGCTGCCTCCAGCAGGCATCTATCTCATTGAAAGGGAAAGAGTTGGAAAATGAGAAGCCTCACTCAAAGACTGAGACCTCCAAGTGCTATAAATGCTCCCCACTGCCCCCACACCTCACCACCGCATTACCTGGAAGGGCCTACTTACAGTTTTTACCCAGTAGATCATTTCCATCAAAAATATTACAAAACATACTAAACAGAAAGAAAAAAAACATTTTGAAGAAACAAAGCAAGCATCAAAACCAGATTCAGATATGGCTGACATGTGGAAATGAACAGACTTGGAATTTCAAACAACTGTGCTGAAGTGTTAAGGGCTCAATCTCACAGAAACAGAGAGTAGATTGGAGGTGCCAGAGGCTGGGCGGGTGGGAGAAAAGAGAATACGTTGAACAAAAGAACAAACTTCCAGTAAGATGAATAGACTCTAAGGATCTAATGTTGAGCATTGATGGTTATAATTAATACTGTATTGTATTTTTAAAGTTGCTAAAGAGTACATCTTAAATGTTTTCACCACCACTACTGAAAAATGGGAGTTATTTGAGAAAATGGATACGTTAACTTACGGTAATCATTTCACAATATATATACTATCAAATCATCACATTATACACATTAAACTTACACAATGTTATACGTTAACTATATCTCAATAAATCTGCTAAGGCTCTAAGGATAATGTAGATAGCAATAACAGATAGAATATATAAGCAGAGAGATGGAAATTCTAGGAAAGAACTGAAAAGAAATGCTAGAAATAAAATACACTAACAGAATAAAGAATGCCTTTGATGGGCTGTGTTAGTAGATTGGACACAGCTGAGAAAAGAATCTGTGCTTGAGGATATCTTAATAAAAATCTGCAAAACTGAAACAAAGAGATAAAGATTAAAAAACAGAACAGGATTTCCAAAAAAAGAGTCTGTCTGCCTGCCAAGTAGGAGGCACGGTTTCAATCCCTGAGCTGGAAAGATCCCCTAGAGAAGGAAATGGCAACCCACTCCAGTATTCTTGCCTGGGAAGTCCCGTAGACAGAGGAGCCTGGTGGGCAACAGTCCATGAGGTCACAAAAGAGTCAGACACATGAACCTAGAACCTATTATACAGAGTGAAATCAGTCAGAAAGAGAAAGATAAATATCGTATTCTAATGCATATATACGGAATCTAGAGAAATGGTACTAAAGAATTTATTTGCAGGGCAGCAATCAAGAAAACAGACATAGAGAATAGACTTGTGGAACATGGGGAAGGGGGAGGAGAGGGTGAGATGTATGGACAGAGTAACATGGAAACGTGCATTACCGATGTGGAAAATAGATAGCCAATGGGAATTTGCTGTATGACTCAGGGAACTCAAACAGGGGCTCTGTATCAACCTAGAGGGGTGGGATGGGGAGGGAAATGGGAGGGAAGTTCAAAAGGGAGGAGATTATATGTATACCTATGGCTGATTCATGTTGAGGTTTGACCAGAAACACAGCAAAATTCTGTAAAGCAATTATCCTTCCATTAAAAAATAAATAAATTAAAAAGAGTCAGAACACGGCTTAGAAATAAACAACAAGAACGGGGCAACTACAAAGGTCTAACATGCATGTAATAGGAATTGCAAAAGGAAAACAAAGGGAAATGAGCAGAAGTATTTGAAAAAAAGAATATACTAGTCTACATTTTTCCTCCCCTGAGAATTTCCCTAAATTGTCAGATACCAAATTGTCAGGTCCACTAAGCTCAGAAAAAACCAACTGTATAAATGACCAACTGCCAACCCTCCCAAAAAATTTCCACAAAACAAAACAATAGACAAACAGAAAACCTAACGTAGGCATATTGTTTTCCAACTACAGAAAACCAAACATAAAGGAAAATCCTGAAAATATCCAGGGGAAAATAATTTTACTAAAGAGCAACAAAAATAAGAAGTATATCTAACTTCTCAGAGACCATGTGAACAAGAGCTGCTGCTGCTGCAAAGTCGCTTCAGTCGTGTCCAACTCTGTGCGACCCCATAGATGGCAGCCCACCAGGCTCCCCCGTTCCTGGATTCTCCAGGCAAGAACACTGGAGTGGGTTGCCATTTCCTTCTCCAATGCATGAAAGTGAAAAGTGAAAATGAAGTCACTCAGTGTGTCCGACTCTTAGCGACCTCATGGACTGCAGCCTACCAGGCTCCTCCGTCCATGGGATTTCCAGGCAAGAGTACTGGAGTGGGGTGCCATTGCCTTCTTAGCTATGATTGAATAAGATGCTACAGAGTGAATATTATGTAACATTGAACAAAAGGTTTATAATAGTCTGATGTTAAAAAATAATGAAGCAAAAATAATTTTTAAAGATTATCTTTGAAGAGATGTTTGGGTTTAGAGTTTTACTTTTTATAAATTTTTAGTACGCAATATTTTCACATGTGTTCGTGATCAGTCATGTCCAACTTTTTGCAACCCCATGGACTGTAGCCCACCAGGCTCCTCTGTCCATGGGATTTTCCTGGCAAGAATACTGGAGTGGGTTACCATTTCCTCCTCCAGGGTATCTACCCAACCCAGGGATCAAACCCACATCACTTGCATTGGCAGGCAGATCCTTTACCACTGAACCACCCAGGAAGTCCTAATATTTTTGAAGACTTACTTTAATAAAGTCAGTTGCTACAATCCACACATTTCCTCCTCTGAGATAATTTAATTGGTAAATTATTTCTTTATTGTTAATATATCTTTTAATCAGACATGAAAAAGAAAAGAAGCACATGTTCATGTCATACCATTGAGACTACAGTTAAGCAGAACTTCAATCTCTCGGCTGTCAGGGTAGAAAAGGTAGGGTAGGGGGTGGCAGATGAATACAAATAGAGGAGATAAACTTGCTGTTTGATTTTTTTTTTTAGAAAGGTAATAAAAGCATACTGAGAAAGAGCTACAGTGAGAAAGTGGAAGAAGGCTTTGGTTGTTATTAAAAAAAATGAAAACTGTGTTAAAATTGGATAAAAACAAGGATTACAGAAAGATGATGTTAAAAGTGAGGATACTTCAAAGAATATTGAGAAGACTATACTGAATATAAATATTTGAAAACATAATCACTTCAACTTCAATAAGTTCAGATCTGTTTTCCAGCTCATTTCTAAGATGTTGCTTTGCACAACTTGGGATAGAAGAGGTTGATGGAATCTGTATACATACAGATACTAACACCGCACAGAGGAATGAGTTCTCAGCATCTGGGCATTTATAATTGATTGATTGGAGGGGAGTGATTTGAGTGGTAGTGGAGTTTCCAGAATAGTTCTAATTTTACAATATTTTGTTTCACTGATAAATTATTTAACCAATTTGACCAATGTCTTAATAAGGTTTTGTCAGAAATAAATAATATCATAATATCTATAAATTACTATAAGAGTTGAGAGAGAAAAAGTAAAAGAGGACAATTGAAACAAGGTAAAGATTGTTAAGGATTCATTGTTAAGGTAATATCCATGTACCACTTGCCTTTACAATCACCATTTAAAAATGTTTGATAAAGCTGACGTTGAAAAGTTGTAAGGACTTAAGAAAGCATATGCAGGTGGTTCAGTTGGATAAATTGTTTGATTACTTTTTAATAAATTGGGTGACTTCCCACTAATTTACTGAATGTCATCCTAACAGGATATTTGTAATAAAAATATTGACATAATAATTTAAACTGTTGCTTATATCTACTAAATTTGATAACTCTATATATCTGATGAGAGAAACTGGGTTGGGAAGATCTGATTGGTTCACTTTTCTTTTGCTCAGCAAGACTAGCATTTAATGGGGAAAAAAGCTTGAATAACACATGTGGTGAGGGCCTATTTCCATACCCAAAGAACTAACAGACACAATATGTGGTTACAATATATTACAAAGCACACAAAAAATCAGCTGGTTGATCATAAAACCATCTTAATAAAGAACTGACAATCAGATTAGACTGCTTCCATCAGATTTTGCCATAAATATTTTCTTTGAAACAAGTCACTGAGTAGTCATTAATATTTTAGATTATGAAGCCTCCCATACTTTAATCATAGCCATGGGCTCTCTCCTCAGGAAAAATACACATGTCTATGAAACATTCACACATGTTTTTGAGCCTATCCCTGGACCTCAGGGATTCTTGGATATTACCTTTTTTGTGCTCATTAAAAAAACTAAACTTCACCATTAATTCTCCCTTCCTAGTCTAACTCCTCTTCCCTCCTCTTCCCAACAACAGACATTCCTTTTTTAATAAAATTCTAGAGCACTAAATAAATGTGTTCAGACATCTAAAAGATCTTAATGTCTAAGAATACTCAAATAATCACATAGATCTGAGCTCTTTCCTTAAATATTATTAAATTTAATTTGTTTCTGATTCATTTCAGATTCATTCTTCAGAAGTCCTACACGTGTATAAATTCTGTGGAGTCTAATCCATGATTAACATCTGGTAGTATGACCCTTGAGGTCAAACATCTTGGATATGTATCCAAACTCTCAGATACAAAATAAGCTAGCATGCTTACTGTTTATTGTAATATGTATTTTATATTTGGGAATATGAAAGGCCAAGAATTGTTAAAGGATTTAGTTAATCTGTTTTAAAACTTATATTGAGGTGTAACTGATGAAATAACTGCTCTTATTTAAGTGTACAATTTGAAATTTTTCTCATGTATATACACCCATTAAGCCACAACCAAGATCAAGAAAACAAACAAATAAAGAATCCCCTACAGCGTAGGAGACACGGGTTCAATACTTGGGTTGGGAAGATCCCCTGGAGAAGGCAATGGCAACCCATTCCCAGTATTCTTGCCTGGAAAATCCTATGGACAGAGGAGCCTGGCGGGCTGCAGTCCATGGGGTTACAAAGCGCTGAACAAGACTGAGCACACATACGGAGCAACGGAGCTAAGTGTTCTCATGGCCCCTTTGTAGTATCTCTCTCTAGACACTTGCCACTCCTCTTGCTCCCCACCATTTGCAGGCAATCACTAATTTGGTTTCTATCATTACAAATTAGTTGGTAATTTCTAGAATTTTTAGCAAAGGAAATCATAGTGCATGTAGCCTTTTTTGGTTTGGCTTTTGTCACTCAGCAGAATTATTTTAGGATTCATTCATGTTTTTATGTGTATCAGTAGTCTATTTCTTTTTTTACTATTGTATTATTAGTATTATATTGCATGGATATACCACAATGAATTTATCTATTCAGCACAAGTCAAAGAATGTATGGAGCCTCTAGAATATGAAAAGGAATATGAAAAACGCATTATTCTCTGGAGCCTCCAGAAGAAACAGCCCTGCCAACTATTTTAATCTTCTGACCTCCAGAACTAAAGGAGAATATATTGTGTTATTTTAACCACTAAGTTTTTGGCATTTCCTATTGTAGCAACAAAAAATTAATACAATGTCTTTTATCAGGTTGAAAATGTTCTTTTATATTTCTAGTTTGCTGACAGCTTTTATAAGAATTGGAGTGATATTGTCAAATGATTTGTCTAAATCTATTGAGATGATGATATGGTTTTCATTTTTTATTTTCTGGTGATATTGTGAAGTGTGCTAGTTAATTTCTAATGTTAATCTAACTGCATTAGAAGATTAATCCCATTTGGTCATGGTATGTTGTCCTTTTTATTTATTTTACAATTTGCTAAAATTTTAATAACACGAAGATAGTGGCTTGTTTTCTTCTAAATAATTTTTTAATTGAAATATAGTTTGATTTACAGTGTTTCATGTGCACAGCAAAGTGATGCAGTTAAATATATATATATATTTTTTCTTTTTCAGATTCTTTTCCATTATAGGTTATTACACAATATTGAATACAGTTCCCTGTGCTATACCTTATGTCCTTGCTGTTATCTGTTTTATGTATAGTGCATTATATTTGTTAATTCTTAATTTATTCCTCCCTCCATCTTTCCCCTTTTATAACCATAAATTTGTTTATGTCTTTGAGTTTCTGTTTTGTAAATAAGTTCCTTTATATCATTTTTTTTAGATTCCATGTATCAGTGGTCTCTATGATATTTGTCTTTGTCTGACTTATTTCACAAGTATGATAATATCTAGGTAAATCATGTTTTGCAAATGACATTATTTCATTCTTTCGTATGGCTAAGTAATATATATATATATATTTGTATATATATGAGGGTTTCTCTGATAGCTCAGTTGGTAAAGAATCTGCCTGCAGTGCAGGAGACCTTGGTTCAATCTCTGGGTTGGGAAGATCCACTGGAGAAGGGATAGGCTACCCACTCCAGTATTCTCTGGCTTCCCTTGTGGCTCAGCTGGTAAAGAATCTGGCTGCAATGCGGGAGACCTGGGTTCAATCCCTGGGTTGGGAAGATCCCCTGGAGAAGGGAAAGGCTACCCACTCCTGTATTCTGGCCTGGAGAATTCCATGGACTGTATAATCCATGGGGTCATGAAAATTCGGACACAACTGAGTGACTTTCTATATATGTATATATACCACATCTTCTTTCATGGACAATTGAATTGCTTCCGTGTTTTGGCTCTTGTAAATAGTACTGGTGTACTGGTGTGTACTATAGGGGTGCATGTATCTTTTGAAATTAGGGTTTTTGTCTTTTCTGGATATATGCCCAGGAGTGAGATTGCTGGATCATATGGTAACTGTCTTTAGTTTTTTAAGGAACCCCTATACTGATCTCCATAGTGCCTGCACCAATTACATTCCCACTAACAGTATAGGAGGGTTCCCTTTTCTGCATACCCTCTCCAGCATTTATTATTTGTAGGGTTTTTGATGATGGCCATTTCTGACTGGTATGTATTTTTTCTTTTTGGCTAATGTTATTGGTTGGAATATCAGATTTTCTTAACTTTAGTTTTCTGGAGGAATTTATATAGAATCAGAATTACTTTTTCCTAAATAACTGATAGATTTCAGGATTCAGACTATCTGGGCCTAGACTTTTCTTTGTGGGAAGTAGGTAAAGTTCAGTTCCTTTAATAGATATATTGTTATTCATATTAAATATTACTTTTTTAGTGAGCCTTGACAGCTTATGTCTTTCAAGGAATCTGTCCACTTATCTAACTTAATAAAATTTGACAAGAAGTTTGTTCATAATCTTTATTATCCTTTTTACATCACGGAATTTCTAGTAATGTCATTTCCCTCATTCTTGGTATTCTTGATTTCTTTCTGTAACTCACAAGTTATTTAAAATTATGTTGTTTGGATTACAAATATTGGGGGATCTTTTTCATATTTCATCTTTCTGTATTGATGTCAAGATTAATCTCATCATGTTCAGAGAACATACTTTTATGATATGAGTCATTTTAAATTATGGAGACTTTTTGTGGTTCAAAACAGACTTCATCTTCCATTTACACTTAAAAAGAATACATATTATACTTTCATTGGCTGTAATGAACAAAAATATACATTCTATACATGTCAATTAGGTCAGGTTGCTTTATTTAATCCATCCATTTAATCTATTATGAAGAAGGAAGTGTTGAAATTACATATTTATTGTACCTCAGGTCTGCAGACCAGAAGTTTTAAGTCAAGGTGTAAGCAAGGCCTTGTTCCCTCCTATCGTGTTGGAGAAGGAACCAGCTGTTTCATGCCGCTGTCCTAGCTCCGGGTAGCCTCTGACATTCCTAAGCTTGCAGATATTATACATCACTCTAATCCTCCATGTATCTTCAAGTTTTCTTCTCTCTGTGCATGCTTCTTCCTGTCCTTCTTTCCAAATTTCCTTTCTAAAGGACACCAATCATATCTGATTAAAGCCCACCCTAATGACTTTGTTTTAACTTGATTATCTCTATAACGATCCTTTCTTCAAATAAGATCATATTCTGAAGCCCTGAAGGGTAGTACTATAACATATCTTTTTTTCAGGTAACGTAATTCAACTGATAACGGGGATCTTGCTATTCTGAAATTCAATCAGACGACCATTGCCTTTCACTCAGTTCAGTTCGGTCACACAGTCATATCCGACTCTCTGCGACCCCGTGAACCGCAGCATGCCAGGCCTCCCTGTCCATCAACAACTCCCAGAGTCTACTTAAACTCATGTCCATTGAGTCGGTGATGCCATCCAACCACTTCATCCTTTGTTGTTCCCTTCTCCTCTTGCCTTCAATCTTTCCCAGCATCAGGGTCTTTTCAAATGAGTCAGCTCTTCCTATCAAGTGGCCTAAGTATTGGAGTTTCAACTTCAACATCAGTGCTTCCAATGAACACCCAGGACTGATCTCCTTTAGGATGGACTGGTTGGATCTCCTTGCAGTCCAAGGGACTCTCAAGAGTCTTCTCCAACACCACAGTTCAAAAGCATCTATTCTTCAGCACTCAGCTTTCTTCAAAATCCAACTCTCACATCCACACATGACCACTGGAAAAACCATAGCCTGACTAGATGGACCTTTTTTGGCAAAGTAATGTCTCTGCTTTTGAATATGCTATCTAGGTTGGTCATAACTTTCCTTCCAAGGAGTAAGCATCTTTTTATTTCATGGCTGCAGTCACCATCTGCAGTGATTTTGGAGCCCAGAAAAAATAAAGTCAGCCACTGTTTCCACTGTTTCCCCATCTATTTGTCATGAAGTGATGGGACCGGATGTCATGATCTTCGTTTTCTGAATGTTGAGCTCTAAGCCAACTTTTTCATCTCCTTTTTCACTTTCATCAAGAGGCTCTTTAGTTCTTCTTCACTTTCTGCCATAAGGGTGGTGTCATCTGCATATCTGAGGTTACTGATATTTCTCCCGGCAATCTTGATTCCAGCTTGTGCTTCTTCCAGTCCAGCATTCCTCATGATGTACTCTTCAGAGAAGTTAAATAAGCAGGGTGACAATATACAGCCTTGACGTACTCCTTTTCCTATTTGGAACCAGTCTGTTGTTCCATGTCCAGTTCTAACTGTTGTTTCCTGACCTGCATACAGATTTCTCAAGAGGCAGGTCAGGTGGTCTGGTATTCCCATCTCAGAATTTTCCACAGTTTAGTGTGATCCATACAGTCAAGGCTTTGGCATAGTCAATAAAGCAGAAATAGATATTTTCCTGGAACTCTCTTGCTTTTTCGATGATCCAGCGGATGTTGGCAATTTGACCACTGGTTCCTCTGCATTTTCTAAAACCAGCTTGAACATCTGAAGTTCACAGTTCACATATTGCTGAAACCTGGCTTGGAGAATTTTAAGCATTACTTTACTAGCGTGTGAGATGAGTGCAATTGTGCAGTATTTTGAGCATTCTTTGGCATTGCCTTTCTTTGGGATTGGAATGAAAAATGACCTTTTCCAGTCCTGTAGCCACTGTTGAGTTTTCCAAATTTGCTGGTGTATTGAGTGCAGCACTTTCACAGCATCATCTTTTAGAATTTGAAATAGCTCAACTGGAATTCCATCACCTCCACTAGCTTTGTTCATAGTGATGCTTCCTAAGGCCCACTTGACTGCACATTCCAGGATGTCTGGCTCTAGGTGAGTGATCACACCATCATGATTATCTGGGTCATGAAGATCTTTTTTGTACAGTTCTTCTGTGTATTCTTGCCATCTCTTCTTAATATCTTCTGCTTCTGTTAGGTCCAAACCATTTCTGTCCTTTATCGAGCTCATCTTTGCTTGAAATGTTCCCTTGGTATCTCTGATTTTCTTGAAGAGATCTCTAGTCTTTCCCATTCTATTTTTTTCCTCTATTTATATGCATTGATCACTGAGGAAGGCTTTCTTATCTCTTCTTGCTATTCTTTGGAACTCTGCATTCAAATGGGTATATCTTTCCTTTTCTCCTTTGCTTTTCACTTCTCTTCTTTTCACAGCTATTTGTAAGGCCTCCTCAGAGAGCCATTTTGCTTTTTGACATTTCTTTTTCTTGAGGATGGTCTTGCTCCCTGTCTGCTGTGCAATATCATGAACCTCCATCCATAGTTCATCAGGCACCAGTGTCTTTAAGTTGAGGTAATTTGAGCATTTACTATGTGATTATTGATATGGTTAAGTTTAAATATTTAATCTTGATATTTGCTATTTGTTCTTTATATTATTCCCCCCTTCTCCACGTTTTTGCCCTTTTGGGAATTAATTTAGTATTAATTGATTCTATTTTATCTTCTTTGTTTCCTTTTTATCTATACTTTTTGTTGTGCAGTTTAATGATTGCACTATGGCTTATGGTATACAACTTTAACTTAGTAGAGTCTATTTTCAAGTACTACAAGAATCTTACATTTCCATTTCTCTCTTCTGGACCTTTGTGTTGCTGTTGTGACATATGCTAATTTACACTGCTTAGAAACTCCATACTAGATTGTTACTTTTACATTTGAAACAGTTTGTTATCTTTTAATGAAACCTACATAAGAAGAAAGATATTTTGTATTTTTCTGTGCATTTACTATTTCTAGTACTCTTTATTCATTTTTGTGGATCCAAATTTTATTTATGATATAAGAAGTTGATTAGATAAATAGGATATCTCTAGCCTTCATGGTCAACAAAAGAGTCCAAATTTAAGTACTTGGATGCAATCTCAAAAACGACAGAAGGATCTCTGTTCGTTTCCAAGGCAAACCATTCAATATCACAATAATCCAAGTCTATGCCCTAATCAGTAACACTGAAGAAGCTGAAGTTGAATGGTTCTATGAAGACCTACAAGACCTTTTAGAACTAACACCTAAAAAAAGATGTCCTTTTCATTAGAGGGGACTGGAATGCAAAAGTAGGAAGTCAAGAAACACCTGGAGTAACAGGCAAATTTGGCCTTGGAATACGGAATGAAGCAGGGCAAAGACTAATAGAGTTTTGCCAAGAAAATGCACTGGTCATAACAAACACCCTCTTCCAACAACACAAGAGAAGACTCTACACATGGACATCACCAGATGGTCAACACCGAAATCAGATTGATTATATTCTTTGCAGCCAAAGATGGAGAAGCTCTATACAGTCAACAAAAACAAGACCAGGAGCTGACTGTGGCTCAGACCATGAACTCCTTATTGCCAAATTCAGACTTAAATTGAAGAAAGTAGGGAAAACCACTAGACCATTCAGGTATGACCTAAATCAAATCCCTTATGATTATACAGTAGAAGTGAGAAATAGAT
Source organism: Bos indicus x Bos taurus (assembly GCF_003369695.1). NCBI lineage: Eukaryota > Metazoa > Chordata > Mammalia > Artiodactyla > Bovidae > Bos > Bos indicus x Bos taurus. The sequence continues at coordinate 37,351 of NW_020867351.1, read as the reverse complement.
TTAAGGGCCTAGATCGGATAGACAGAGTGCCTGATGAACTATGGAATGAGGTTCGTGACGTTGTACAGGAGACAGGGATCAAGACCATTCGCATAGAAAATAAATGCAAAAAACCAAAATGGCTGTCTGTGGAAGCCTTACAAATAGCTGTGAAAAGAAGAGAAGTGAAAAGCAAAGGAGAAAAGGAAAGATATAAGCATCTGAATGCAGAGTTCCAAAGAATAGCAAGAAGAGATAAGAAAGCCTTCCTCAGTGATAAATGCAAAGAAATAGAGGAAAACAACAGAATGGGAAAGACTAGAAATCTCTTCAAGAAAATTAGAGATACCAAGGGAACATTTCAAGCAAAGATGAGCTCGATAAAGGACAGAAATGGTTTGGACCTAACAGAAGCAGAAGATATTAAGAAGAGGTGGCAAGAATACACAGAAGAACTGTACAAAAAAGATCTTCATGACCCAGATAATCATGATGGTGTGATCACTCACCTAGAGTCATACATGCTAGAATGAGAAGTCAAGTCGGCCTTAGGAAGCATCACTATGAACAAAGCTAGGGGAGGTGATGGAATTCCAGTTGAGCTATATCAAATCCTAAAAGATGATGCTGTGAAAGTGCTGCACTCAATACACCAGCAAATTTGGAAAACTCAACAGTGGCTACAGGACTGGAAAAGGTCATTTTTCATTCCAATCCCAAAGAAAGGCAATGCCAAAGAATGCTCAAAATACTGCACAATTGCACTCATCTCACACGCTAGTAAAGTAATGCTTAAAATTCTCCAAGCCAGGTTTCAGCAATATGTGAACTGTGAACTTCAGATGTTCAAGCTGGTTTTAGAAAATGCAGAGGAACCAGAGATCAAATTGCCAACATCTGCTGGATCATGGGAAAAGCAAGAGAGTTCCAGAAAAGCATCTATTTCTGCTTTATTGACTATGCCAAAGCCTTTGACTATGTGGATCACAATAAACTGTGGAAAATTCTGAAAGAGATGGGAATACCAGACCACCTGACCTGCCTCTTGAGAAATCTGTATGCAGGTCAGGAAACAACAGTTAGAACTGGGCATGGAACAACAGACTGGTTCCAAATAGGAAAAGGAGTACGTCAAGGCTGTATATTGTCACCCTGCTTATTTAACTTATATGCAGAGTACATCATGAGGAATGCTGGACTGGAAGAAGCACAAGCTGGAATCAAGATTGCCGGGAGAAATATCAATAACCTCAGATATGCAGATGACACCACCCTTAGGGCAGACAGTGAAGAGGAACTAAAAAGCCTCTTGATGAAAGTGAAAGTGGAGAGTGAAAAAGTTGGCTTAGAGCTCAACATTCAGAAAACGAAGATCATGGCATCTGGTCCCATCACTTCATGGGAAATAGATGGGGAAACAGTGGAAACAGTGTCAGACTTTATTTTTCTGGGCTCCAAAATCACTGCGGATGGTGAGTGCAGCCATGAAATTCAAAGACACTTACTCCTTGGAAGGAAAGTTATGACCAACCTAGATAGCATATTCAAAAGCAGAGACATTACTTTGCCAACAAAGGTCGGTCTAGTCAAGGCTATGGTTTTTCCAGTGGTCATGTATGGATGTGAAAGTTGGACTGTGAAGAAGGCTGAGCACCAAAGAATTGATGCTTTTGAACTGTGGTGTTGGAAAAGACTCTTGAGATTCCCTTGGACTGCAAGGAGATCCAACCAGTCCATTCTGAAGGAGATCAGCCCTGGAATTTCTTTGGAAGGAATGATGCTAAAGCTGAAACTCCAGTACTTTGGCCACCTCATGTGAAGAGTTGACTCATTGGAAAAGACTCTGATGCTGGGAGGGATTGGGGGCAGGAGGAGAAGGGGACGACAGAGGATGAGATGGCTGGATGGCACCACTGACTCGATGGACGTGAGTCTGAGTGAACTCCGGTTGTTGGTGATGGACAGGGAGGCCTGGCATGCTGCGTTTCATGGGGTCGCAAAGAGTGGACATGACTGAGCGACTGAACTGAACTGGACTGAATCATCTAATAGTAAGAATGACAATGTAAATTCTCTTGAACAAAGGATTTTTATAGTTTATATTGTTATATCAATATTTAATGTTACAAAATATTTTTGGAATTTATATGTATAGGCTGTTCACTTACTTTAAAAATTATAATTGTAATATCTAATTAATACCAGTGAGAGTATATGAAAAATTGAAAATGTAATCATTGAGAAAAGAATTCTTTCAATTAATTTTTAAATACATTAGGACGGTTCCTTTGTTTTTTGGTCCATTCTTTACAATCATTTTTATATTATGGCACACAGAGAATATGATTGTATCAGTGTGCTATCCTGAAGTTAACTGATGAAGCTGCTTGATGGGCCCATGAGTTCTGTCTCTGGCTCTCCAGAGTCCCCAGATAGTTTTGAGTAATCATTATCAGTACCCATGCATGGTGATAAGTTGCTTCAGTTTTGCCCAACTCTTTGCAACTCCGTGGACTGTAGCTCACCAGACTCCCCTGTCCATGGGATTCTCCAGGAAAGAATGACTCAGGGAACTCAAACAGGGGCTCTACAACAATCTCGAGGGATAAGATGGGAAGGGACATGGGAGGAAGGTTCAAGAAGGAGGAGACATATGTGTACCTATGGCTGATTCTTGTTGATATTTGACAGAAAATAACAAAATTCTGTAAAGCAATTATCCTTCAATTAAAAAATAAATACATTTTAAGAAAAGATACTGGAATGGGTTGCCATGCCCTCCTCTAGGGGATCTTCCCAACCTAGGGATCAAACCCTCTCTTACATCTCCTGCCTCAGCAGGTGGGTTCTTTACTGCTAACCCACTGGGGAAGACCAACATCAGTATAATGCTCACCTATTGAGAAACTTCACATTAAGCCAAAATACCTCGATGTGGTCATTATAATGACTGTCAGCATTATTCTAGATCCATGTAACAAGTCCTTCTTGTTATGTTAGTGGTAAGAAACAGCAACAAAGCCTAATCTATAACACAATTTTTACCAAACTATGGCAGACCTGATGTTCTAACCATAAGTACCATGAAAAATGGTAGCCAGATGGGAATAATGATTAAAAGCAGAAAATATATAATTTGTCATAGGGTCAGTACCTGATAACTTCTGAGACTCACGCATATCTTTATGTCTATGATTATGTCTGACATAAAGATAGATTTATAGTTGAATGAAAGAGATAAAAATTCTAAATGATATTGTCTTTTCCCTGCACTGAATTCTCTGAAAGTAGTTTCTCTATGCTTTGTAAAAGAAGCAGAGGAAAACCAAACTATATGCTATCACTGAAAAACAGGGAAATTCTTTCCACTAAGTATCTGGACTGAAGATTGGAAATGCTGCTGCTAAGTCGCATCAGTTGTGTCCGACTCTGTGCGACCCCATAGACGGCAGCCTACCAGGCTCCCCCGTCTTTGGGATTCTCCAAGCAAGAACACTGGAGTGGGCTGCCATTTCCTTCTCCAATGCATGAAAGTGAAAAGTGAAAGTGAAGTTGCTCAGTCGTGCCCGACCCTCAGCGACCCCATGGACTGCAGCCTTCCAGGCTCCTCCATCCATGGGATTTTCCAGGCAAGAGTACTGGAGTGGGTTGCCACTGCCTTCTCCAAAGATTGGAAATATTTGATAAGAAATTTGCCTCTCCCCATGTTCGGGTTGGTGAAATTTTATTGAAACTTTGAAGTTCTTAGTAATAGTGGCCAGCGGTTCCTGTTACTGTGTTAAAAATCTAGCTCATTATTTCTCTTCTGAACTTTTATAAAGTTTTAACTAAAGAATCAGTAGCCATTGTTGGAAAAGACACATACTCCTTGCAAAGAAGTGCTTTGATCGACAATAATGTCAATGAGGATATTAGTCTTCCCTTTCTAAATTCAGTACTATTACAGTCCCCTAAAAGTAACAAAAATAAAATACAATGCTTGGGTTTGTACAATGAAGCTGTTATGTTTGAATTCTGAGAGTGACCAGAGTGCTATTGAGCGAAAACTTAACCTAATGAATCAGTGGCCTCTATCCCAAGTGTAAAATCTTCCCTGACTTAAAAAAAGAAATGTAGTCCCATTCTTTTTTAAAAACTAATCTTTCCTGCATCAGCTTTGACTTTAAGGCATCAATAAATTTTAGTGCCAGCCATCTGTTAGTTCTCAATTAATTAGTTATTATTCATTTATTGGACTGATACTCAGTTTCTTTGATTTTTTTGCATTACTACCCAAATCAGAATTTCCATTTTATATAATTGAATCCTAAAATTGAGAAGATTATTCTTTGATCAAGTATATATTTTAATGCTATATGTTATAAGTTAGAAATGGAGGTCTCAAATTCAAGGGTTGAGGGATCTCTGCTCAATTTCTCAATTTCATCTAAGAAAAGTCTCTAATCTCTATTTTCTCACAGCTATCCTAATAAATTGCCCTTAAAATTTTAGGAATAATATATATCTCACAAGGACCTATTTCCACTTCTTTTGTTGCTGTTGAAGCACACTTGTTTTCTGTTTTGTTCATGCACTTATTCATTCATACTTATTCATTAAATGTACATTTAACAAATACCTACTACGTAGTTTGTCTTTTGCATAACAAGAGAAAACTGATAAAAACTCATGGTCTCTATTCTCTAAACACTTTTTGGTTTTCTTGGGGGATGGATATTTAAGTTATTAATTATGGTTCAGTTCAGTTCAGTTGAGTTGCTCAGCCATGTCCTACTCTTTGCGACCCCATGAATCGCAGCATGCCAGGCCTCTCTGTCCATCACCAACTCCCAGAGTTCACTCAAACTCACGTCCATTGAGTCAGTGATGCCATCCAGCCATCTCATCCTCTGTCATCCCCTTCTCCTCCTGCCCCCAATCCCTCCCAGCATCAGAGTCTTTTCCAATGAGTCATATGTACATACAAATATATGTAAATTATATAGTATATCATGGCATCCGGTCCCATCATTTCATGACAGATGGGGAAACAATGGAAACAGTGACAGACCTTATTTTCTTGGGCTCCAAAATCTCTGCACATGGTGACTGCAGCCATGATATTAAAAGATGCTTGTTCCTGGGAAGAAAAGCTATGACCAACCTAGACAGCATATTGAAAAGCAGAGACATTATTTTGCCAACAAAGGTCCATCTAGTCAAGGCTATGGTTTTTCCAGCAGTCATGTATGGATATGAGAGTTGGACTATAAAGAAAGCTGAGTGCTGAAGAATTGATACTTTTGAACTGTGGTGTTGGAGAAGACTCTTGAGAGCCCCTTGGACTGCAAGGAGACCAAACCAATCAATCCTAAAGGAAATCAGTCCTGAATATTCATTGGAAGGACTGATGCTGAAGCTGATACTGCTATACTTTGGCCACATGATGTGAAGAGCTAACTCATTGGAAAAGACCCTGATGCTAGGAAAGATTGAAGGCAGGAGGAAAGGGGATGACAGAGAATGAAATGGTTGGATGGCATCACTGATTCGATGGATGTGAGTTTGAGCAGGCTCCAGGAGTTGATGATGAACAGGGAAGCCTGGTGTGCTGCAGTCCACGGCGTCTCAAAGAGTTGGACATGACTGAGAGACTGAACTGAACTGAACTAGACTAATACACTATATATATATGTGTGTGTGTGTAAATATATCTCTACACATATATGCTGAATACATTATTCTATTATTATTTTGAATAAACTGTTAGCTGAATTGAAAATAATGAAAACAAAAGTTTTTATTTTACCTTCATTTGTTCACTTGTTCTCTGATGCCCTTCCTTTCTTCATGGAGATACAAGTTGCTTCCTGGAGCATTTTTCCTCAGTCTAAAGAATGTCTTTTAACATTTCTTGCCATATAGATCTCTGACAACAAATTCCCTCAGTATTTGCTTGTCTCAGAAAGTATTTCTTATTTACTTTGGAAGAATAATTTCCCGTAGTTCAGAAGTCTAGGTTGGTATTTTTCCTGATACTTTATTTCACTCCACTCTCTTGTTTACTGGAGAAGGCAATAGCACCCGACTCCAGTATTCTTGCTTGGAAAATCACATGGATGGAAGAGCCTGGTAGGCTGCATTCCATGAGGTTGCTAAGAGTCAGACACAACTGAGCGACTTCACTTTCGCTTTTCACTTTCATGTATTGGAGAAGGAAATGGCAACCCACTCCAGTGTTCTTGCCTGGAGAATCCCAGGGACGGGGGAGCCTGGTGGGCTGCCGTCTATGGGGTCGCACAGAGTCGGACACGACTGAAGTGATGCAGCAGCAGCAGCATTCAATCATAGAAATTTACCCGTGATACATTCCACTAGTTTTTCACTGGACGCTTTCTTTTGTGGGTCATCTAAATATGAGTGGATGGTGACCTGAGGCCATTGGTATAGTTCACAAAGACATAATGATTGTGCCTTGCATTTATTTGTATGATGCTGTATGTATTCAAGGAAAAAAATGATATGATTTTGTGTTTCTTTTTAGGATCAATAAAGGATGGGGAACCCCTGTGGGTATGCAGACAGACTTGCAAAGAAATGAGCAAGAGGCATAAAGCATGTGGCCTTACTGTATTTCTTGTCTATCATAAAACCCAGGAAAGACTGAGTCTTTCCTATACCTAAGAAACAGTCCTGGGTTTAGAAATACAATCTAGCCAGCTTAGATTCACTCCCATGAAGTTAAATAGACTCCTCTTTCTTACAAATGTGTTACAAACAATGAAAGCCCAGCTAAGAATCTAAATATTTTCAATGCTGCCTCCAGCACCATCACTTTATAAATCAAGGACTTTTCTGAGCATCTTTTATTAGATTCTGTTTCTGGCAATTATAACTTGACCCTTTCATCCACTGTCTAGCCCAAACTATAGGATGAGTGCATTTCAAACTACTTTATCTCTACAGTTGAAAATTCCCCTTGCCGTCAATGTTTCCATCTGGACAATCACCTTTCTAAACTGATACAAAAGAGGCAAATTCTGAAGAAAGTTCACAGCAGCATCATTACAGATTCACATCCAATTCTTGGCACGAAGGCAAATTCACAACCATATTGTGAACTATACCCATGATACTTGTTTCTGAAATATCAGGACTGAAGAAATATCAGTACTGTATTCCAAGTGCAGTTTTTTCTGATTACTTATTCTCTCCAGGAGTCTCATGTTTATACTTCTCTCCACTTACTTTTCTGTCTCAACCTTCTGAAAAAGCAACAACAACAAAAAACTGGTCTTTCTCTCCAACATCTCTCACTCCACAAAGGGATAAAATCTTCCTAACTTCTAGAGAAACGTCCAACTTGTCACAGCCATGTTAAATACTTATCTGAGATTCTTACTTCCAGCAATGGCATGATCTGCTTGTAAAAGTGATAGTAATTTGGATCTCCTTAGATTTTCCTAATTATTGTGATTTTAAGGCACATGGTTCAGTGTCTTTCTTTCAAATCCAGCTTTGCAGTTATCCTAGATAATTTCAGTATTTCTAGGGAAAATATATCCAGGATAGTAATTTCATATTCTTTGCCTTCAAAACTAGTGACTTGTATCTGTATTTCACATCAGGAGCACAACTAAATGACCTGGGATTTCAGACATCATTTGGAACTACTCTACCTACAAATTTTTAGTCCTCAATATTCCATTCTCAACCAAAGACTCCTATATTTCATCTTACTTACCTCTCAGCAGTCTTTAGCATTGTTATTATTGCTTTCTATCTATTTTCTTTCACTGAATCTTTATTATCCCATAACTATTCCTCAGTTCCTCCATGCTAACATTCCCCACACTCTATCCCTTGTTTTTTCATGCTATTAAGTGATTAAAATGATTTCCCTCACTCCCAAGAACTGAAGACCATCTCCCAAGTCTACACCTCCACCCAAAACCTTTCTCATAAATACTAGTCCTGTTTAACTCCCTGCCTACTGGTATATTGCCTTCCCAGGTGGTGCTTGTGGTAAAGAATCCATCTGCCAGTGCAGGAGACATAAGGGATGTGGGTTCGATTCTTGGGTTGGGAAGATCCCCTGGAGCAGGGCATAGCCACCCACTCCAGTCTCTTGCCTAGAGAATCCCATGGACAGAGGAGCCCCTACAGTCCATGGCGTCACAAAGAGTCGGACGCAACTGAAGTGACTTAGCACATAACACACCAGTATATTACAGAGGCATTTTAAACCCTGTGTCTAAAAATTAATAATCTTCTAATGAAATTCTATTCTTCCTCCTGTATCTCTGGCATTTCCAACATCAATCCAGCCACTAACATAATAAATCTGGGAGTTATCCTAAACTGTTCCTAATTCATTACTCCCCATACATGGTTAGTCAATGTCTCATTAATTCTTGCAACTCCCTTTTCTCCTTTTCATCTCTGGTATCATAGCCTTGATTTAATTCATGATAATTATTTCCAGCAACTTGATAAATGAATCAAAAGCTCAGACTCAGTGCCTTTCTATTAAACTTGACTTTTGTGTTTTAATTGTTTTTATTCTCTTGTATAGCTGGAGTTAATCCTGTACCAATATAATTTTTTTCTAGAGACTGTGACATATTTTCTGAATCTTTGTTTATTTGAGGATGCCTTTCTTTTGCCTGTGTTGCTAAAACTAATCTAGCTAAGTACTAAATTTTACATCAAAGGCATTTCTATAATACTTATAAGTATTATAGAAGGCACACACTAAAATAAAAAGAGCACATTTTGGAATCAATTGTAGGTTAGATTTTAATGCTATGATGATTTTCTGGCTGTAGGATCTTTGTTATGCTAACTGTCTGAATCTCAGTTTCTCCAAATGAGATTACCTATTTAATAGGGCTGTTTTTTCAGTTAAGAATATAAAATGTGTAATCATGTTCATGTAGAAAACACTCAATTAAATGGGAAGTATGATTATTATTGGACATTGCTTATTATTCTGGTACTGCGGTTTGAATAAGCAGTCTGCATGTATCTTAATTTTAATTCCTATGCTGGGATCAAGATTTTGTTGTTTGTTTATTCATTTTCAGTATTTTGGACAAAAAGAGGACTTTTAACTTCTAGTTATAAATCAAAACTTGCTCCAGGGTATGTATGTGTGTATATATACACACACTGCTTTTTATTTACAGCTTTCATTATGGCTTATTCTGATCTTGACGAGATTTCTTTTCTGCTAAATCTATCATCATTGTATTGATTCTCTATTCTTTTAATAGAGAATCTATAGAGAATTCTCTATTCATCTTCTGTATTATAAATTTCTTGCGTTTGCCCTTTCCCACTATGTTCTGGAAATGTTTCGGAAGTTTCCTTAAATCACTGATTTAATTTTATGCAATTTCACTTCTGCTTCTTTGCTTCTGCAATAAATTTTAATCATGCTAATTTTTCTTACTTCCTTGAAATCTTTAGTCATCTCCCTTTTTACCTGTTTGTGTTATCCTTTCAACCAATCATATTTTTCTCTTATGAAAAGGCCAAGCCTTTTTGCATTTTATTGAGAATGTCTACTCATTTTTCTAAACTTTAGAATGGATTATATCTTTGTTTGTTTATTTTTGAGAAACTTTCACTTCCTATGCTTTAGTTGCTGTTTCCTTTCCTTTCCGTGCAGCATTTTTACATTGCTCTCTCTTGCTTCTTTTTGAAGCAAGAGATTGAATGAAGCCAAATCTTTTCAAATTTTACACTTCTCAACTAACAAATTGTATGGATTGCCCTTGGTTCAATTCATACATTCTTGGATAATGGTTAAATCTCTCTCAAATCTATACCTGGAGAGAGGGTTGCTATAAACAGCCCTTGAGTCAATTCTCAGTTTCTTTCAAGGATGTGCCTAGTTGGGCTAAGTACCACTGTGGTCTCTATTTATCCTACAAAAAAAAAAAAAAAAAAAGTCTATTCTATTCTAAATGACAAGCTAAATAAATTACTGCAATTCGTAGGACATACTCATTCTAGGAATTTCTGATAGTATCCAACCCCTGCTTTAGTGTTCTAATTTTGGAAACTATCTCTTGGACAATAATGCTTCATTAACAAACCTCCATGAAGTGTAACAATACAATTTTAGCTGTCCCAAAATGCAATAAATGCATGATAGAAGGATAATAACCTAATATTCTGCTTGCTACTGATGTTAAGCAATGACTGCATCTGCAGTGGGTCAGGAGCAAAGTATCATCTCTATAAGGTGAAATCTGGTGACATTTGTGTGACCTAGTGAAGTGAACGTAAGTAAGTTTTTTTTTTTTACCCCCTAATCATATCAACTGTCACATATTTAAACAAGGACTGTTCCCAAACCTGATTTTAGGAGATCTATGAACCTGAGTGTTCAGTGTTGTTTTTGTAACATTTTCTACCATTGTCTTCATAGATATTTTAGTGGGAAATAAGAGAGAAAACACTAGGAACCACCAGCCAAACGCTATTTGAATGAAAAGTTTAGATGGGGACATTTTTGCTTCATTTATAACAGTTTTTCATTAAAAATATTTAGAATTGGTTCCATTATTGGTTAGCTAGGTGTTTATTCAATTGTTTTATTTATAAGCATATTCTGTAACTTTGTCTTGAAGTTCCCAGATTGCTTTGTTGTCCATCTTGTATTCTTATGTGTTACTGCTAAGAGTTATACTGTAGAAATAATAAAGAGGAAAAATACAGCAGAAGTTTGACAGCGTCTGACAGGCTTGACTTTGTATAATTTTTCATTTGAATAAAGAGTTGTTTATTTTTGAAAAAATAACTAATGCATTTTGGACATCTATCTGACCAGCACCATGCCAAATACCTTGGGGAAACTTTTCCTATTTAAACTTTTTTAAAAAAGGGACTTCTAACTATCAGTAATAGAGGTGAGACAAATGAGCCTCAGAGAAGTCAAGCAAGATGTCCGACGTCCTGCAAGTTGTAAGTGGTCATCTAACTTTCTAGCCCAGTTCAGCTCTGTGTGACTAGTTCATCCCGGACCATTCCAGTATACCATTCCATTCCATTTAGCATATGGAAGCAATTCACATTCACATTTTGTGCACTGTCTTTAAGCAAATTCTTAACCAGATACAAATAATCATTGAATTTCATGAAAGATGACATTTCCAGATATTTGTTATTCTGCCTTTTGATGACAGAAAAAGTTTGGCAAAGTAAATAGTTTTGAAATGCTATTTGAAATATTTTTGAAAATCTTTCTACTCACTCATAATACACCATAAAGTAATTGAAAAATTAAATATTTGAATCATTTTTTCATTATGCAATAACAGTCTACTCTTTGGAAGTATTTTGTTCTGATAGCTGGAATCCATAATATGGGGAAAACAGAAGCTTTTGGATAGAAGGAATTTAGAGAGAAATGGGTTTGGGGGCCTGTCCCTACCCTACCATCTGGAAATGCTAGGGAACCTACCCCTATGTTATATAAGCCATAAAATAGTTAACTTTAACTTCCATCAGGATGCTACTCCACTGTTCTCTGCTGACCATAAAGCCTTCTGGGAAGGAACTAGGGTCAAGTTTTCTGGAGTGGAATTACTATCCGTATGTATGAGCCAAAACAAGGATTAAAGCTGTAGCCCTAATGGTGGAGAGGAAGTAACTGAGAAACAGCCTCCAAAGAAGCTCAAGCAAATACAGGATATTTATGGACCAGACAAAGGGAGCTTCAGGGGTGAGTCATGGCAGGAATTCTGCTTGAAAATAGCCACAGGAGAACATGGATGGGGCCCAACAGACAAGCCAGTTGGTTCACTCAGAGTCAAGTCTGCTCACCACAAGTGCCCGGGGTTGGAAAATCACAGAAACCCTGGCTAGTGAGAGGACTAGTACAAGGGAACATACGTCACTTCCCCCAGACCTCCATCATCGTATCATACACACACACATAAGGCAAGTGTATTTTGCAGAAATGTGCTTCAGTTCAGTTCAGTCACTCAGTCATGTCGGACTTTCTGTCACCAAATGGACTGCAGCAGGCCAGGCTTCCCTGTCCATCACCAACTCCCAGAGATTGCTCAAACTCACATCCATCCAATCAGTGATGCCATCTAACCATCTCATTCTCTGTCGTCCCCTTCTCCTCCTGCCCTCAATCTTTCTCAGCATCAGGGTCTTTTCCAATCAGTCGGCTCCTCGCATCAGGTGGCTGAAGTATCGGAGCTTCAACTTCAGCATCAGTCCTTCCATTGAATATTCGGGACTGATTTCCTTTAGGATGGACTAGTTTGATCTCCTTGCAGTCCAAGGGACTCTCAAGAGTCTTCTCCAGCACCACAGTTCAAAAGCAACAATTCTTCATCACTCAGCCTTCTTTATGGTCCAACTCACATCCCTACATGACTACTGGGAAAACCATAGCTTTGACTATACAGACCTTTGTCGGCAAAGTAATGTCTCTGTTTTTTAATATGCTGTCTAGGTTGGTCATAGTTTTTCTTCCAAGGAGCAAGTGTCTTACTTTCATGGCTGCAGTCACCATCTGCAGTGATTTTGGAGCCCAAGAAAATAAAGGCTGTTTCCACTGTTTCCCCATCTACTTGCCATGAAGTAATGGGTCCAGATGCCATGATCTTAGTTTTCTGAATGTTGGGTTTTAAGCCAGCTTTTCACTCTCCTCTTTCACTTTCATCAAGAGGCTCTTTAGTTCCTTTCAGAAAGGAACTTAAGTTAAGCAATGGACTGTGAATTTGAAAAGAGGGACAAAACAAGACAGGTAGCTTGATAGCCTTCCTATATGCATCTTGTTCAGGCACTGTTCTATAAGAAAAACAGGGTTTTTTTGTGTTTGTTCTGGGGTTTTTTTGGGGGAGGGGGGTGGTGGGGTTGTTGACCACATCAGGCAACATGTGGGATCTGAATTCCCAGAGCAGGAATCAAATCTGTGTCCCATGCATTGAAATGGCAGACTCTTAACCACTGGACTGCCAGGGAAGTCCCTCAAGCAGGTTTATTAACAGCAGTTTTCATTCTGACACTTAGAGAATTGCAAATATCTGTTGGATCTTCATACTTCAGTATTTCCCACAAATAACAGCTGAAAGGGAATTTTTGTCTTCTAGGCTTAACAAAGATGAGTAAAAAATGCAACTCACTGCAGAATTAAGTTTAGAAGAATAAAAGAGAAATAGATATATATTGATGGTCTATTATATATAGCATGACTATACAAATATAAAGAGAATGCATGTTATGTAATAGACATCTAAAATGTGGGCATAATACATAATCACTTAGAGCAATAAAATTATGATTCTGGTGTTAATGATCAACTCCTCCCAAGGATGATTGGTGACATTTATCCACTCCTACTTCTCCTATTAGTTACAGAGACACCTGGAGTCATCAGTTCCTTTTACTAGAAGTGATATACAAATCACAGTTATTTCTATGTCTCTAAGTTAAAGCTAAGTGTTCAAATTTAAGGCATAAGAACTGACTTCATCAGTGGTGGTTCTCTTGCTTTAGCTGTGTCTTTATTTCTTTCCTACAGATCCTTGTAGATACAAGGATTTTCACTAGATTCACTTTCTTCTGAGTCATTTTCTGAAAAATATCTGTTAAAAAATATCTCCTTGGACCCCTCTAGTGGCCCAGTGGTTAAGAATCCACCCACCAGTGCAAGGGAGATGGGTTTGATCCCTGGTCCTGGAAGATTTCACATGCAACTAAGCCCGTGAGCTTCAACTATTCTAGAGCCCATGCTCTGCAACGAGAAGCCACTGCAATGAGAAGCCCACACATCATGACTAAAAACTAGCCCCTGCTCGCCACAACTAGAGAAAGTTCATGTGCAGCAACAAAGATCCAGTATAGCCAAAAATAAATAAATAAATACAATTCTTAAAAATAATTTCTCAATGCCTTCCTGTTGCTTAAAGACATTTTTGACTATTGGTGGAAAGTGAATATTAAGGACAAGAATCTAAGAAAAGACTTTCCTTTCTTTATCCCTAAAACACTTTATGATCACCTAATTTGATTAAAAGTTGAGTATATCCTTGATAGTAAAGGTTATCTGAATCAATTTTCTTATGATTTTACTGTTTAATAGTTGCATGCACTCTGAATTAGCTGTAGGAATTAGGTGATATAGAAAGGCATAAACATTTCCCCCAGAAGTCGTTCAATAAAACCTATCAAAATTGTAATTATGTATGCCCTGGCATTTCTATGAATTTGTCCTTAGATATATATGTACAAATCCTTAAAGATATACATACAAGCACATTTACTGCCATGTGATCGGTATATTAGAAATAGTTTAAATGTTCATAAGTAAACATTTGGTATATTAGTTAAGCATCCTTGCAATAGAATACTAAGCAATTTTAAAAGAATGAGGTAGATTCTTATGACTCACTATAAAAAAGACATTCAAAATATATTAAAGGAAACAAGGCACAGATTCTTGTGTATAATGCAATCACATTTGTCTTTAAACATGAGTATTTGAAAATGCTTGTATGTACCTAAAACATTTCTAGAAGAATATGAAAGATATAGTTCACAGTGCTTATCTCTGGAGAATATCACTGAGGTAGGAGGGGGGAAGGATGATTGTCATGTATAAAGTCTGCATTGGTTGACATTGTTAATCATACATTATATTTATAACAAGAAATGTAGTATGTATTTTTCACCCTATTGACCAAAGAGTTTCATGAAAGTAAGTATTCCTAACACCAAGCCCCTAAACAGAGGAAAGAGATCTTCTTTTACCAGATATAGGAATCCAAGAAGGAAATATTGGTATCAGTTTCCCAACCCACTACTCTCCTAATCTTCAGTCCACGCTAATTCCTGTAAAAGTTTAAGCCTTCCCTAGGGGCTTCCCTGGTGGCTCAGTGGTAAAGAATCCTCCTGGCAATGTAGGAGACTCAGATTTGATCCCCAGGTTGGGAAGATCCCCTGTAGAGGAAAATGGCAACCCACTCCCATACTCATTTTTTTTTTTCCACTCCCATACTCTTGCCTGGAAAATCCCATGGGCAAAGGAGTCTGGTGGGCTACAGTCCATGGAGTCACAGAGTCGGACGTAACTTAGCAACTAAATGACAACAGCAAGAGAATGAGTGTAATTGAAAATGGAGATCTTATAAATGATGTCTTTTGATCTTGCCTTGCATTTTAAATTTCCTAGGGCTGCTGCAATCACTATGAGCTGGATGGCTTAAAATAACAAAACATTATTTTCTCACAGCTCTGGAGACAGAAGATGAGAGGGTTGGATCGCATCACCTACTTGATGGACATGAGTTTGAGCAAGCTCCAGGAGTTGGTGATGGACAGGAAAGCCTGGCATGCTGCATCCATGGGATCGCAAAGAGTCAGACATGACTGAGCGACTGAACTGAACTGAACTGGATTAGAAGTCTACAACTACAGTTCTGGCAGGGTCGTACTCTTTCTGAAGGCTCTAGGGGAAGATCTTTCCTTGCCTCTTCCTAGATTCTGGGGTTTCCCAGGTGGCTCAGTGATGAAAGAATCTGCTTGCAATGCAGGAGACTCAAGAGATGCAGGTTCTATGCTTGGGTTGAGAAGATATCCTGGAGAAGGAAATGGCAACCGACTCCAGTATTCTTGCCTGGAGAATTCCATGGGCAGAGGAGCCTGGCGAGCTGCAGTCCCTGGAGTCTCAAGGAGTTGGACAGACTGAGCACTCATGCACACTACTAGCTTCTGGTCATCATTGGTAATCCTTGGCTTTCCTTGGCTTGCAGTTTATTCCAATCTCTCCCTTAGTCTTTACATGGCTTTTCCCCCCGTGTCTGTCACTCTGCTCTTACAATCATAAGATAGAATTAGTACCCCCCCCAATACAGTAGACTTCATTTTAACTTGATTACATCTGTAAAAACTCTGCCAAATAAGTTCACAGGTACTGGGGGTTAGGGCTTCAACATATCTTTCTGGTGGGACACAGTTTAACCCACAACAAATGGATTTGTTTCAGATCCTCTATTTTAAATTGATTATTCCATGAGATGAATCCTGGAGAATTGCATAGTGATGTGTGCAGCAGCTGAATTAGCAGTGTTGATTCCACAGTAACCTCAGTCTCTGATGTGTGCTGCTCCTCCCCGTCCTCCTCAAGAACAGCTCTCACACTGTATTTATATCAGAACGGGAGGCTTATCTTTAAATAGGCTTCATAAAAGCCAACAAGAAAATGGAATACTATACTTAAATACCCTTGGTTCAACTATTTTATATAATCTAGGATGATGATACTCAGGAATTAAGACATTGAAACTTGCTATATGAAACACGTGATCTCTGATGAAGTAAGTGTTTAAATACACTCGTTATCTGAAATGAAGCACACGGAGTAGAACTATTCTCTGTTAACAAGGGAAAACAGCTGAAACATCATACTTTAGAATTTCATGATAAATGGAAGCCAGTTTTGACTTTTGTTTTACTTACTTCTTCCAAGGGATGACCAGAACTTCCCCTGTGGTACAGCAGATAAGAATCTGGCTGCCAATACAGGGAACATGGGTTCCATCCCTGGTCCAGGGAGATTCCACATACCATGAAGCCACTAAGCACATGCACCACAATGACTGAGCCTGTGTTTTACAGTAAGATATGCACCGTAATGAGAACCCTGAAGCCCAGGCACCGCAACTAGAGAAAGCCTGTATGCAGCAAAAAAGACCTAGCACAACCATAAATACGTAAATAAATTAAAAAAAAAAAAGGGCAGCGATAATCATAAACAGTCAATTACAGAGTCTCCTACTTACCCCGTAAGTAAGCCTTGTGTGAGGTTGCAAGGGTAGAATCCTTCTGCTCTTTGAATTTTAAGAAATCTCTTTGGCTGCTTAATTGTATGACTATTCTGGGCCTCAAGCAATCTGAAAGCCAACCAACTGTTGCATCTTGCCTGCTGAAAACTCATGATGCTGCCGGATAATACATTTTTTTAAGTTTTAAATAATAGCTGAACTCACAAAAAACAAGGAACAAGTTTAATTCCAAGGTGTCAGAAATCAAGAGAAAATTTAAGCCAGTGTGATAAGCAGCTGAGAAACCCAAAGAACTCTTCAACCATGTAAGATCAGATCAGATCAGCCACTCAGTCATGTTCGACTCTTTGCGACCCCATGAATTGCAGCACGCCAGGCCTCCCTGTCCATCACCAACTCCCGGAGTTCACCCAGACTCATGTCCATCGAGTCAGTGATGCCATCCAGCCATCTCATCCTCTGTCGTCCCCTTCTCCTCCTGCCCCCAATCCCTCCCAGCATCAGAGTCTTTTCCAATGAGTCAACTCTTCGCATGAGGTGGCCAAAGTACTGGAGTTTCAGCTTTAGCATCATTCCTTCCAAAGAAATCCCAGGGCTGATCTCCTTCAGAATGGACTGGTTGGATCTCCTTGCAGTCCAAGGGACTCTCAAGAGTCTTCTCCAGCACCACAGTTCAAAAGCATCAATTCTTCAGCCCTCAGCCTTCTTCACAGTCCAACTCTCACATCCATACATGACCACAGGAAAATCCATAGCCTTGACTAGACGAACCTTTGTTGGCAAAGTAATGTCTCTGCTTTTGAATATGCTATCTAGGTTGGTCATAACTTTCCTTCCAAGGAGTAAGCATCTTTTAATTTCATGGCTGCAATTACCATCTGCAGTGATTTTGGAGCCCAGAAAAATAAAGTCTGACACTGTTTCCACTGTTTCCCCATCTATTTCCCATGAAGTGGTGGGACCGGAAGCCATGATCTTAGTTTTCTGAATGTTGAGCTTTAAGCCAACTTTTCCACTCTCCATTTTCACTTTCATCAAGAGGCTTTTGAGTTCCTCTTCACTTTCTGCCATAAGGGTGGTGTCATCTGCATATCTGAGGTTATTGATATTTCTCCTGACAATCTTGATTCCAGCTTGTGTTTCTTCCAGTCCAGCGTTTCTCATGATGTACTCTGCATATAAGTTAAATAAGGAGGGTGACAATATACAGCCTTGACATACCCCTTTTCCTATTTGGAACCAGTCTGTTGTTCCATGTCCATGGGGCTAAACATTTGTTGTTATTGTTTTATATTTTATTTTACTTTTAAGTGGCTAATGCATGCACTTGATTCAAAAAGTTAAAACTATTAATAAATAATAAGTTTTATTCTCACCCCATCTGTCACTTCCCCTTCTTCTTGTAAATCGTGTATTTTACTAATTTATTATGGTCATTCCAGTGTTTCTCAGGTAATAATAAGTACATACCAAAGTACATTTGTTTTTCCTTTATAGGCAAAATGTAGCTTACCTTTTTATGCAATCTTATGAAATTTGTTGTTTCAGTTAGCAGTATATTGTAGAGATATTGCCACATCAGTACATGGAGATTTCCTTGAGCTTCTAAAACACTGCATAGTATTCCTTTGTGTGGGAAATAGTCATTTATTGATCAACACAGGTTGCTGCAGTATATAAACTTGTAATTACATCATCACAAACATTTGTAAATATATCTGTAGGATTAATTTCTAGATAGGAGATCCTTGGAACATAGAATAACTTCATTTTTTTTTTTTTTTTTGAGAGCTGCTACCAGATTGACCTCCATAGAGATTTATCATTTTGACTGACTTTGTAATGAATGTCTCTTCCTCTGCAGGTTGACACAGAAAGCACTTGTCAAATTTTTGGATTTTTTTTCCCCAGTCTTATAGATGAGAAATGGCATCGTGTATTTGCATTTATTTTATTATGTATGATAATGAGAAACACTGGGCTGGAGGAAGCACAAGCTGGAATCAAGATTGCTAGGAGAAATAACAATAACCTCAGATACGCAGATGACACCACCCTTAGGGCAGAAAGTGAAGAACTAAAGAGCCTCTTCATGAAAGTGAAAGAGGAGAGTGAAAAAGTGGCTTAAAGCTCAACATTCAGAAAACTAAGATCATGGCATCCGGTCCCACCACTTCATGGGAAATAGATGGGGAAACAGTGGAAACAGTGGCTGACTTTATTTTTCTGGGCTCCAAAATCACTGCAGATGGTGATTGCAGCCATGAAATTAAAAGATGCTTACTCCTTGGAAGGAAAGTTATGACCAACCTAGACAGCATATTCAAAAGCAGAGACATTACTTTGCCAACAAAGGTCCATCTAGTCAAGGCTATGGTTTTTCCAGTGGTCATGTATGGACATGAGAGTTGGACTGTGAAGAAAGCTGAGTGCCAAAGAATTGATGCTTTTGAAGTGTGGTGTTGAAGAAGACTCTTGAGAGTCCCTTGGACTGCAAGGAGATCCAACCAGTCCATCCTAAAGGAGATCAGTCCTGAGTGTTCATTGGAAGGACTGATGTTGAAGCTGAAACTCCAGTACTTTGGCCACCTGATATGAACAGCTGACTCATTTGAAAAGACCCTGATGCTGGGAGGGATTGGGGGCAGGAGGAGAGGGTACGACAGAGGATGAGATAGTTGGATGGCATCACCGACTCGATGGACATGGGTTTGGGTGGATTCCAGGACTTGGTGATGGACACGGAGGCCTGGAGTGCTACAGTTCATGGGGTCACAAAGGGTCGGACTTGACTGAGCGACTGAACTGAACTGAATTGAACTGAACTGAATGAGTATTTTTTCATATATTTAAAGTGGTTTCATATTTCTTACTCCAAACTGTTTGTGCCCTTTGTTCATTTTTCTATTGAGCTTTTGATATTTTTGTTATAGATCTCTTAAAACACTTAATACATAAAAAAACATTATCTAGATGTTGATACTTCTATACTTCACAAAGAACAGAAAATACTACATAAAGCCTATACTCTGCAAAGAATGATTCTCAGAAAAGGATCAGAAAAAGAAATGAGTCCTGAAAATCTATCCACTAGGTCAGGGAAGAGACAAGAATTTTTGGTTGTTTCTGACAAGCTTATTTCTGATTAGACTCTAGGGAAGAATAAAAAGTTCCCTGTGAGAAATTTCTGTGAGTTTATATTTATAGTACCCACTTAGCATGGAAATTCTCAAAGCTTAGATTAATGGAAACACTAGTCTGCCTGCTCAGTTGTTCAGTACTGTCTGACTCTTTGCGATCCCATAGAGTGTAGCCTGCCACTCTGCTTGGTTCATGGGATTTTCCAGGCAAGAATACTGGAGTTGGGTTGCCATTTCCTTCTCTAAGTTATCTTTCCAACTCAGGGATCAAACACAGGTCTCCTGCTTGGCAAGCAAGTTCTTTACCACTGAACCACCAGGGAAGCTTGGGTCATACAGAAGTCTTAACAAGTTTTAAAATAAAGGTATTCTACACCACACGTTCTCTGATCATATTTCAACTGAGTTAAAAATAAATTAAAAATATATATTTGAACATTTTAAGATATAATTCTAATTTTTCACAGTCAGACCAAAAAAAAGAAATCAATAGGAATATTAGAGAGATTTTGAACTGAATGGTACACATATTTCATATTTAAAACTATGGTATGCAGGTAGGATTGTGCTTTAAGAACAATTTGAAGTTTTAGGTGTTTCTATTAGAAAATAAGAAAGCCTGAAGTGAGCTAAGTGTACAAAAAACTAAGCTTACAAAAGGAACAATATAAATTCAAGGAAAGAAGTAGGAAGGTACTAGGTAAAGAACAGAAATCAATGAAACTGAAAATAATACAGATGATCAAGAAACCAACCAAGCAGACCAGTCCCTGGTGAGATTAATCAAGAGAAAAACTAGAAGATGCAAGTAAATGTATAAATAAAATCCACTGATTAATGCAAAGTTAAATGAGAGCAAGATTATCTTATCAACAACTCTAAGCCAATAAATTTAAAACTTGGATGAAAGGAAAATTTCATATAGCAGTATATCAGAAGAAAATGAAACAAAGAGAGAGCCTAAAACAATTAATAGGCTGAAATATTTGATAATAAAAATACCCCAAGTTTAAATTTGTGGACTGCAGGGAAAATGGTATTTCATATGGTGGGGAAATAAGGCAGATGCCTTATTGGACAGCATTTGGCCTCTTCTAGATCCAGCCATCTATTATCCTGGGTAATCACAGCACAGCCAATTGGGAAGTGTTAGGCCTTCTAAATGGAGAAGGGAACTGTGCTACTTCACAGTCTATTTTCTGCTGAAATTTTGAGGTGTTAAAATGCATTTTGGAAGACAATTTCAGAACACCAAAGAACTGATGCCTTTGAACTGTGGTGCTGGAGAAGACTCCTGAGAGTCCCTTGGACAGCAAGGAGATCAAATCAGTCAGCCTTAAAGGAAATCAATTCTGAATACTCATTGGATGGACTGAAGCTGAAGCTGAAGCTTCAGTATTTTGGTCATCTGCTCAATTATCTTAATTTTGTCTGAAAGGCATTCAAGTTCAGTTTTAGTTAAAATTATTAAATGAGCTAAGTGCTTTCAAAGTCTTTCCGTTCCTTCTCTCCTTCTTTTTCTCTTTGCCTTTGTTCTCTCTCTCTCTCTCTCTTTTTTAATTTTCCCTAGGCATCCATCCTAATACCCCATCTTTACTCTCTTCTCCCAAGTTTGCCTCATTCAAGCATTGTCCCATGTTCCAAAATAACTTCATACTTTCTTTTCAAAGTTTAAGCATTTCCGCTTGTGACTTACAGCATTTTCAGCTGTGACACTTCTAAGAGTTAAAGTTCACATCAGCAGCAGGCTCCCAAGGGTATTCTGAGTATGAGAGCTTTGATTCTTCCTTTTCTCAAGAAACAATTATAGGATGCAGAGGACTGAAAAGGATACGGGTCCAAGAACAAAAAGTTCTCTTCGGTTTTTAAAGTATGTCATTAGTATTAGTAATAGTATTATTACTAGCAATGAAGGTTGTTATATTTCTCAGTTAATCACTGCATTAATGTGTGAAAACAGCATAGTTAAGGGTGGTGAATTAGAGGAAATAATTATGATTAGGCTAATTTTCATCCTAAAGAAAACATTACTGACAGTCTCTTTCAGGAAATCTAAAACATTTTTTCAACTATTTTAATTTCTAAAGATCAAGTTGCAAATTGAGAAATTCCATGCAAAATGAATGTACATTTTGGTCTCTTTTTATCTACTTAATTTGTTTTTATCTCCCGGTTTTAGGTCATATTTAATTGTAGATAGGAGGATAGTTAACTTTTTAATAGGGCTTATAATATGACAGGATAATCTAACTTGCCTATAGGACCTGTGAGAAGGAAACTGATTTACCTAGATGTCAATTCATTTTGTTTTGTGAAAGTGTAAAAAAGTTAAGTTAGATAAAGACTAAAAGAATTGAATAATATTACTTAGATACCTTGAGGATAACTATACACTAATACACAAATTGAGTTTTCTAAACAGAAAGGAGGAAGATGTGGGGGAAGGGGAAGGAAAAAAAGAAGGAAGGAAGGGAAAAGGGGGGGAAAGAGAGTAAAGGGAAGAAAAAAAGAGAAAGAAGGAGGGAGGGAGAAGTTAAGGGGAAAAAGAGATAATTTCATAACAAGATAGTATGTCTTCAAGGGAACTCTCAACTCCTGGAGGAGTCAGGGACTAAATTTTACATGGCATTGCATTTGAATCTTCCTCTGAATCTACTCCAGCAGTGACTACATGGTAAGCATCCAATAAATATACATTGTTTCTTAGAAACAATCAAATATACAAGATATATGGGAGATTTTTGTTTTCTTTTAGAGAAATCCTAAACTATGAAAAAGAAAAAAAATAATACATTTCTCACAAAGTTGCACAAGCTACAGCAAAAAGGATCATATTTTTCCTGCGAGATGGTTCCACTTGATGATTTACACACAGCATCAACTCACAGTTACCCTTATAAGCTCTGGCAACTCATAGGTCAGGTTACTGAGGAGAGATCTGCAGGGACTAAAACTATTAATGAACGGAGTGTGCTAGCTGTAAAAAGAAGAGAAGTGAAAAGCAAAGGAGAAAAGGAAAGATACACCCATTTGAATGCAGAGTTCCAAAGAACAGCAAGGAGAGATAAGAAAGCCTTCCTGAGTGATCAATGCAAAGAAATAGAGGAAAACAACAGAATGGGAAGACTAGAGATCTCTTCACGAAAATTAGAGATACCAAGGGAATATTTCATGCAAAGATTAGCTCAAAAAGGACAGAAATGGTAGGGACCTAACAGAACAGAACAGAAAGAGAAGAGATGGCAAGAATACACAGAAGAACTGTACAAAAAAGATCTTCACAACATAATCACAGATAATCACAATGGTGTGATCACTCACACTCAGCTAGAGCCAGACATCCTGGAATGTGAAGTCAAGTGGGCCTTAGGAAGCATCACTATGAAAAAAGCTAGTGGAGGTGATAGAATTCCAGTTGAGCTATTTCAAATCCTGGAAAATGATGCTGTGAAAGTGCTGCACTCAATATGCCAGCAAATTTGGAAAACTCACCAGTGGCCACAGGACTGGAAAAGGTCAGTTTTCATTCCAATCCCAAAGAGAGGCAATGCCAAAAAATTCTCAAATACCACACAATTGCACTCATCTCACACGCTAGTAAAGTAATGCTCACAATTCTCCAAGCCAGGCTTCAGCAATATGTGAACTGTGAACGTCCAGATGTTCAAGCTGGTTTTAGAAAAAGCAGAGTAACCAGAGATTAAATTTCCAATGTCTGCTGAATCATCGAAAAAGCAAGAGAGTTCCAGAAAACATCTGTTTCTGCTTTATTGACTATGCCAAAGCCTTTGACTGTGTGGATCACAAGAAACTGTGGAAAATTCTGAAAGAGATGAGACCTGACCTGCCTGCCTCTTGAGAAACCTGTATGTAGGTCAGGAAGCAACAGTTAGAACTGGACATGTAACAACAGACTAGTTCCAAATAGGAAAAGGAGTACATCAAGGCTGTATATTGTCACCCTGCTTATTTAACTTCTATGCAGAGTACATCATGAGAAACACTGGACTGAAGAAACACAAGAAACACAAGATTGCTGGGAGAAATATCAATAACCTCAGATATGGAGATGACACCACCCTTATGGCAGACAGTGAAGAAGAACTAAAGAATCTCTAGATGAAAGTGAAAGAGGAGAGTGAAAAACTTGGCTTAAAGCTCAACATTCAGAAAACTAAGATCATGGCATCCAGTCCGATCACTTCATGGCAAATAGATAGGGAAACATTGGAAACAGTGGCTGACTTTATTTTGGGGGCTCCAAAATCACTGCAGATGGTGATTGCAGCCATGAAATTAAAGGACACTTACTCCTTGGAAGGAAAGTTATGACCAACCTAGATAGTATATTCAAAAGCAGAGACATTACTTTGCCAACAAAGGTCCATCTAGTCAAGGCTATGGTTTTTCCAGTGGTCATGTATGGATGTGAAAGTTGGACTGTGAAGAAGGCTGAGCGCCGAAGAATTGATGCTTTTGAACTGTGGTGTTGGAGAAGACTCTTGAGAGTCCCTTGAACTGCAAGGAGATCCAACCAGTCCATCTTAAAGGAGATCAGTCCTGGGTATTCATTGGAAGGACTGATACTAAAGCTGAAACTCTAATACTTTGGCCACCTTATGTGAAGAGCTGACTCATTTGAAAAGACCCTGATGTTGGGAGGGATTGAGGGCAGGAGGAGAAGGGGACAACAGAGGATGAGATGGTTTGATGGCCTCACTGACTCAATGGACATGGATTTGGGTGAACTCCGGGAATTGGTGATGGACTGGGAGGCTTGGCGTGCTGCGGTTCATGGGGTCACAAAGAGTCGGACATGACTGAGCTACTGAACTGAACTGAACTGAATGAGTCAGAGCATTCTCCTCTCTTTTATCACTGATGTTTAACCTCTCCTATGCAAAATAATTGCTTTGTCATACACGACTTTCAAAATTGAAAATATTAGTCATCCAGTCCTGCTCAGCTCTGTGACCCCATGGACAGTTGCCCAGCTTCTCTGTCCATGGGGTTTCCCAGGCAAGGACACTGGAGTGGGTAGCCATTCTCTTCTTCAGGGAGTCTTCCTGACCCAGGAATCAAACACAGGTCTCCCGCATTGCAGACAGATTCTTTACTGTCTGAGCCACCAGGGAAGCCCCACTTTCAAGATTGCTGCTGCTAAGTCGCTTCAGTCGTGTCCGACTCTGTGCAACCCCATAGATGGCAGCCCACCAGGCTCTGCCTTCCCTGGGATTCTCCAGGCAAGAACACTGGAGTGGGTTGCCATTTCCTTCTCCAACGCATGAAAGTGAAAAGTGAAAGTGAAGTCGCTCAGTCATGTCCAACCTCAGCGACCCCATGGACTGCAGCCTTCCAGGCTCCTCCATCCATGGGATTTTCCAGGTAAGAGTACTGGAGTCGGGTGCCATTGCCTTCTCTGTTAATAGACATTAAGGAGGTATAAACTGGATGTTATGAAAACTAGCTGATTATTGAATCCCAGGTCATTTGCAACTTAAAGTTAAGTACAATAACTGGGGTATGAATATGTAATGTGGGAGCATGTGAAAGTGAAAGTGAAGTCTCTCAGTCGTGTCCAACTCTGTGACCCCAAGGGCTGTAGCCTATCAGGCTCCTCTGTCCATGGGACTTTCCAGGCAAGAGAACTGGAGTGGATTGCCATTTCCTTCTCCATGGGATCTTCCCGACCCAGGAACTGAACCTGGGTCTCCCGTATTGTGGGCAGATGTTTTACCATCTGAGCCACTAGTGTGGGAGCATAAAAGGCTTCAAAATACTTATTGGAAAAGTCGGTGAAGGAGGCTTTCTGGAGAGGAGGATATTTGAGCTGTGGTAGAAAAGATGTGTAGGATATGCCAGGTGAAAAAGTTCAGGTGGGGATGCAGAAGAAACAATGCGTCAGAAACCATAAATCTGTTGAAAAGCCTGGTTTGGGCAGGGAACACTAAGTAGAAGAGCAGGGTACATATCAGGGAGTGGTGTAAGTGACACCAGAATCAGAGTTTATCCATGGAATGTGAAAGGTAGGACTTCCCTGTGGCTCAGACAGTAAAGAATCCACCTGCAATGTGGGAGACCTGGATTCAATTCCTAGGTTGGGAAGATCCCCTGGAGAAGGGAATGGTTACCCACTTCAGTATTCTGGCCTGGAGGATTCCATGGACAGAGGAGCCTGGTGTACAGTCCATGGGGTCACAGAGTCAGACAAGACTGAGTGATTTTCACTTTCATAGAATGTCAAAGGTGGCTTGGAATAAGCCAGAAAAGAAAGCTTCAGTTTTAGGAAAAAGGAAAAAGGCAGGGAGCCAAAAGAAGCAGAGGAGGAACATGATCAACATTTTATTTTCCCTTGTCTCTTTCTCTCTCTTCTTCTTTCCTTCATTCCTTTCTTCCTAATCTCATAACTCCCTCTCTCCCTTCCTTGCTTATTTCTTTCCACTGTTCTATAGAAAATGAACTGGAATAAAAGGAGAAATTGAGGAAAGAAAACCCAGTTAGGAGATAGTTGCTGAAGTTCAGATGAGCAACAGTAAGCACCTGAGAAAAGGCAGTGATAGTGGAAATGAGGAGATGAAGATGAAATCAAAGAGTATTTCTGTGCTGGAAGTCATAGGGATCAGTTACAGTATGAGCAAGTTTACTGGAGGGAAACATAGCAAGAGATAAAGAATAAGACTTAAGAACAAGAAGACTTAAAACTTTTTCAGCTTGAAGTTTGAGCAACATCACTGACTTAGATGAATGATTCAGGTAGTTTTAGGACAAGTAGTTTTAGGAGCAATGAAAGTTTTAGGAAAGAAAAAGACATGTACTTTGTGAATTTAATATCCAGGTGTCTTTACAGGTATTAAAGGAATGAAAGAGGACATTTCAAGAAATTGATTTTTCAATGCATGATCCGGTGTACGTCAAGAGGTTCTTCTGGCTCTGAAAATGAAAGTGAAATGCATTGTAGCCTAGAGGTGAAGAGTGAGGAAACTGAAGGAATCTTTCTAATGAACTTTCCTTCCTCTAATAAGAAAAGTCACTGTAACTTCTGAGTTCAGAGCAAAGTCAGGCTAAGGTTAAGAAAAGTGAACAGGGATAGGAGAGACTAATTGAATGTGGAGAATGAGAAGGAAAATTTACTAAATATAAGTAAAAGGTTTACCATGTAGTAGAAGTCAAGATGAGAAATAAAACACCTAAATTTATAGCTCCATGGTACCCTGAGGCAAAAAAGAGAAAGCAATGGTTTGGTTAATCTAGAAGGTAAAATTCAATTCCTCTCTGGAAAGCCACAATAGAAAGCTTGTGAAGTTGTGCCAGGACCCCATGCCTGAGGGGCGACGGCTGAGAGGAGCTACCCCACGTCCGAGGTCAACAAAAACAAGACCAGGAGCTGACTGTGGCTCAGATCATGAACTCCTTATTATCAAATTCAGACTTAAATTGAAGAAAGTAGGGAAAACCACTAGACCATTCAGGTATGACCTAAATCAAATCCCTTATGATTATACAGTGGAAGTGAGAAATAGATTTAAGGGCCTAGATCTGATAGATAGAGTGCCTGATGAGCTATGGAATGAGGTTCGTGACATTGTACAGGAGACAGGGATCAAGACCATCCCCATGGAAAAGAAATGCAAAAAAGCAAAATGGCTGTCTGGGGAGGCCTTACAAATAGCTGTGAAAAGAAGAGAAGCGGAAAGCAAAGGAGAAAAGGAAAGATATAAGTATCTGAATGCAGAGTTCCAAAGAATAGCGAGAAGAGATAAGAAAGCCTTCCTCAGCGTTTAATGCAAAGAAATAGAAGAAAACAACAGAATGGGAAAGACTAGAGATCTCTTCAAGAAAAGTCGAGATACCAAGAGGACATTTCATGCAAAGATGGGCTCGATAAAGGACAGAAATGGTATGGACCTAACAGAAGCAGAAGATATTAAGAGATGGCAAGAATACACAGAAGAACTGTACAAAAAATCCTCTTGATGAAAGTGAAAGTGGAGAGTAAAAAAGTTGGCTTAAAACTCAACATTCAGAAGACAAAGATCATGGCATCCGGTCCCATCACTTCATGGCAAATAGATGGGGAAACAGTGGAAACAGTGTCAGACTTTATTTTGGGGGTTCCAAAATCACTGCAGATGGTGACTGCAGCCATGAAATTAAAAGACGCTTACTCCTTGGAAGGAAAGTTACGTCCAACCTAGATAGCATATTCAAAAGCAGAGACATTACTTTGCCAACAAAGGTCCGTCTAGTCAAGGCTGTGGTTTTTCCAGTGGTCATGTATGGATGTGAGAGTTGGATTGTGAAGAAGGCTGAGCGCTGAAGAATTGATGCTTTTGAACTGTGGTGTTGGAGAAGACTCTTGAGAGTGCCTTGGACTGCAAGGAGATCCAACCAGTCCATTCTGAAGGACATCAGCCCTGGGATTTCTTTGAAAGGAATGATGCTAAAGCTGAAAGTCCAGTACTTTGGCCACCTCATGCGAAGAGTTGACTCATTGGAAAAGACTCTGATGCTGGGAGGGATTAGGGGCAGGAGGAGAAGGGGACGACAGAGGATGAGGATGGCTGGATGGCATCACTGACTCGATGGACGTGAGTCTGAGTGAACTCTGGTTGTTGGTGATGGACAGGGAGGCCTGGCGTGCTGCGATTCACGGGGCCGCAAGAGTCGGACACGACTGAGCGACTGAACTGAAATGAACTTGCATGAAATGTTCCCTTGGTATCTCTAATTTTCTTGAAGAAATGCTAGTCTTTCCTATTTTGTTGCTTTCCTCTATTTCTTTGCATTGGTCACTTAGGAAGACTTTCTTGTCTCTCCTTGCTATTCTTTGGAACTCTGCATTCCACAAGGAAAGGGTATATTTCCTTTTCTTCTTTGCCTATTGCTTCTCTTCTTTTCTTGGCTATTTTGTAAGGCCTCCTCAGACAAACCATTTTCCCTTTTTGTGTTTCTTTTTCTTGGGGATGTTTTTGATCACAGACTCCTGTACAATGTCACAGACCTCCATCCATAGTTCTTCAGGCACTCTGTCTATCAGATCTAATCCCTTGAATCTATTAATCAAATAGATTCAACTGTATAATCATAACGGATTTGATTTAGGTCATACCTGAATGGTCTAGTGGTTTTCCCTACTTTCTTCAATTTCAGTCTGAATTTGGTGATGAGTTCATAATCTGAGCCCCAATCAGTTCCCAGTCTTGTTTTTTCAGACTATACAGAGCTTCTCCATCTTCAGCTGCAAAGAATATTATCAATCTGATTTCAGTATTGACCATCTGGTGATGTCCCTGTGTAGAGTCATCTCTTTAGTTGTTGGAAGAGGGTGTTTGCTATGACCAGTGTGCTCTTTTGGCAAAACTCTCTTAGCCTTTGTCCTGCTTCATTTTTTACTCCAAGGCCAAATTTGCCTATTACTCCAGGTATCTCTTGACTTCCTACTTTTGCATTCCAGCCCCCTAAGATGAAAGTATATCTTTTCTTGGTGTTAGTTCTTGTAAGTCATGTAGATCTTCATAGAACCATTCAACTTCAGCTTCTTCAGCCTTACTGGTCAGGGCATAGACCTGGATACTGTGATACTGAATGGTTTGTCTTGGAAATTAACACAGATCATTCTGTCACTTTGAGATTTCACCTGCTGCTGCTGCTGCTAAGTCGCTTCAGTCGTGTCCGACTCTGTGCGACCCCATAGACAGTAGCCCACCAGGCTCTGCCATCCCTGGGATTCTCCAGGCAAGAACACTGGAGTTGGTTGCCATTGCCTTCTCCAATGCAATGCAATTTCACTTCTCAATGAAAGTGAAAAGTGAAAGTGAAGTCGCTCAGTCGTGTCTGACTCTTAGCGACCCCATGGACTGCAGCCTACCAGGCTCCTCCGTCCATGGGATTTTCCAGGCAAGAGTATTGGAGTGGGTTGCCATTGCCTTCTCCTAGATTTCACCTAAATACTGCATTTTGGACTTTTTTGTTGACTATGAAGGCTACTGCATTTCTTCTAAGGGATTCTTGCCCACAGGAGTAGATATAATGGTCATCTGAAATAAATTTCCCCATCTGGTCCATTTTAGTCCACTGATTCCTAAAATACTGATGTTCACTCTTGCCATATCCTGTTTGACCACTTCCGATTTACTGTGATTCATGGATCTAACTGGGAGAGGGCAATGACACCCCACTCCAGTACTCTTGCCTGGAAAATCCCCATGGACGGGGGAGTCTGGTAGGCTGCAGTCCATGGGGTCCCTAAGAGTCGGACATGACTGAGCGACTTCACTTTCACTTTTCACTTTCATGCATTGGAGGAGGAAATGGCAACCCACTCCAGTGTTCTTGCCCGGAGAATCCCAGGGACAGGGAGCCTGGTGGGCTGCCGTCTATGGGGTCGCACAGAGTCAGACAAGACTGAAGCAACTTAGCAGCTTAGCAGCATGGATCTAATATTCCAGCTTCCTATGCAATATTGTTTTTTATAGCATCAGACTTTACTTCTGTCACCAGTGATACCCATAACTGGCATTGTTTTGCTTTGGCTCCATCTCTTTATTCTTTCTGCAGTTATTTCGCCACTTTTCTCTAGTAGCACATTGGGCAGCAATGGACCTGGGGAGTTCATCTCTCAGAGTCATATCTTTTTCCCTTTTCATACTGTTCTTGGAGTTCTACAAAACAGCTAATTATCTAATTAATTTATTATGTTTAACTAGTTTTGCCTCTTAAACTGCATGGTATCCTTAAAGAGTGTTCTATTTTCAGCCATTCTTTAAAAAAAAAAAATTCAATTAGTACTTCTGAGTGAATGTAGCCAAAACTTTCCTTTGTTCCCCTTGGTCCTTGACCAATATCCTGAGTTTACACAACATGATGCATAATGACTGGTGATTGGCCTTTTGCTGACTCAGCTCCAATTAATAGTAAATACAGATGGAGAATCTGTAACAAACAGTGGAACACACAGATATTATTTTATTCCTTTATCCCTTGACCCTTTAAGCTGAGAAAAGTGCCAACAGAAATGTAGCAAAGCACAAACATTCACTGCTTGATATGCATGGGCTTATCTTGTGTGACCTTTTCTGAATGGCACAAAGGGAATTGCTTGAGATATTTAGGCAAAATAAGCATGCTCAAGCACTGGAGTCTCCTTGTATCCTGAAAATTATATTTAGTTTTGTTTTTAAAGATGAATAGCTCTTAAAGGATAAAAGGACATCTTAAACATCATTAAGTGAAGTTTACAAGTTAAATATGTTAAAAGAATGTCTGGAAGCCAAGCACACAGGCTTGGAAAAGGA
Organism: Bos indicus x Bos taurus; assembly: GCF_003369695.1. Classification (NCBI taxonomy): domain Eukaryota; kingdom Metazoa; phylum Chordata; class Mammalia; order Artiodactyla; family Bovidae; genus Bos; species Bos indicus x Bos taurus. The sequence goes on along the minus strand of NW_020867351.1, from coordinate 6,145 downwards.
CTCATCATGTAGCTTAGGTCCACATGAACATACAACTAGTAAAGAAAATTCTCCTCTCTATTAAAAAAAATAAAGGAAACCAAAGCAGGGGATGACAGGCTAATGGTGGGAGTTGAGACAGGAAATGAAGTTAACTCTTAGGAATTAAGATCAAAGAATGAAGATGGAGCCTCTCTGGTTGAAATTCCTCTCCAAGCAGAGGAGCATCAAGGAAAATTAGAGAGGTTTCTCCACACATGGAACCCCACTCCAAAGGAAGATAAAGCTTTGCCTCCAGGAAATATGCAAGTGGAGACTCACTCCTCCCTGGGCCTGGCACCTGAATCTGTGGCAAGAGATGGTGTGGTAATGACAACTTTTTTTTTGTCAGTGGGACAATTGGCAGCTGTGGAGGATTTCCAGTGGCACGTGATAGAAATTACAAGTGGCAAGAAACCAGCCAATAGTTTTTAAAATATAAAGGAACATTGGAGTCCTGGAAAAAATTGCCCCTGGCTCCCCACAGTGTGTAGTGGCACTGACAACTTAATTTGAGATCACAGATCTGTTAACAGTGTTTATGAAGACTAAAAATGATCAATTCTCTAAATGTTGCTTGATTCTGAATGATTAATCTTAATCTAAAGTAAGTAAAGTCTTTAAAAATTTTTTTAACTGGAGTATAGTTTGCCTTTACAATCTTGTGTTTGGTTTCTGTACAATAAAAAAATATATATATATTTTTTCATATATATATATATCTCCCCACCTTTTGAGCCTCCATTCCCACCACTCATATCCCACCCCTCTATGTCATCACAGAGCGTGGAGCTGAGTTCCCTGTGTTATACAGCAGCTCCCCACTGGTTATCTATTTTATACATGGTAGTGTGTATATGTCTATGATATTCTCTCACTTCATCCCACTTCTCCTTCCCCTCCATATCTGTAAGTTTGCTCTCTACATCTGTGTCTCTATTCCTGCCCTGCAAATAGGTTTGTGAGTACCATTTTTTTAGATTCCATCTATATGAGTTAACATGATATTTGGGGTTTTTTCTGACTTACTTCACTCTGTATGACGGACTCTGGATTTATCCACATCACTACAAATGACTCAATTGCATTCCTTTTTATGGCTGAGTAATATTCCATTGTATATACGTACCACATCTTTATCCATTCATCAGTTGATGGACATCATGTCCTGGCTATTGTAAATAAACTCTTAATCCAACTTAAACAGACAAGTTTCATCACAAGTTTAGATTCCTGGGCTGCTAAGCATGTATTTCACATAGTTAACTAGAGACAAAAGCTATAGACAAAGCACACCAGATTGGTTGGGAGAAGAGGCTCTAAAGTCAGACGGGTTTGGATCTTATTCAGCCATTCATTAGCTGTTTGACTTTACTTGCTAAATTTCTCCGTGCCTCAACTTCCTTGTCTGTATCCTGCAAACAATAGTGACAATGTCTTCATGGGATTGGTAGAATGATTAACACATATAAAAGACTTAAACCAATTCCTGGTACTAAGTAAAAATTAAATAAATACTGGTAATTATTATTACATGCCTTATCAAGGAGAGTTTATAAGGCCTTCCTTTCTGAGCCTGTCCCCTTAAACTAAGACCCTAATAAAAGTACTAAGGAATGGGAGACAGGACCATATGTGATTCAGTGATAAATTCTCAATACTTTTGCCTTTGTGTGGGCTTGTTTGATTGTTTATGGGGGTAAGAGAGATACCTCTGTTCTTTCCTTCTCCTGGCTGTGGTCTGGGAAACGAGTAAATAAGAATGCCGAATTTCATATTGTACAAGAAAAAGATAGATGATGAGAATTACCTTGGAAATGGCCCTGGCTCCTGGGTGAGTGGTATGTTTGCCTTCCCCTTTGTTCTGACTTTCAGAGTTGCTGCTTTAATTAAACAGTTCAGATTGAATACATTCATTCTGGAATGAGCATTACTAAATTTGGAGGAAGTCAGTTTGAAACTAATGGAAAGTGACAGAGCAAAATGCAGATTCAAATTACCAGTATTTATTACATAGGGAAAAGAGAGTCTGAAATCAATGTTACTGCATTATATAATACCGATGTGTAATTATTTCTAATTTTAATGCCATACCTAATCAAATACTCATGGGCTAGATGAGTCTCTATTAATTATTAAGAGAGTACACACAAATGAAAATTTTATTACACAGAGATCAAATCTTATAAAGAATCACAGGGCCACCTGAATGAGATAATTTGATTTTCTAAAATCAGAAAAAGTTCAATGAAAACTAAATGTTGAGGGTTGGGTAAATAAACTTATGGCATGAAATGACTGTATGCAACCACTAAAAAATATGCTATAGCTCAATATTTGAAATCTAAATATGTCCATGATATATTTTTGTGATTAAAGCTTATGGCTTTATCATTAAGTAAACTTTAATTATTTAAATTTAAAAGGAGAGAGGGCCGATTTGTGTTTTCCTCCTGTATTCTGTGTGTAATGTCTACTAACATTTTGGAAAGAAATATATAAAAATGTTATACTGTTCATCTTTGGATGACAGGATAAGCAATAATATTTTTCTTTGAAATTATTTGTTATTATTACCATAATTTAAAGTTGATAAACATATATTGAATGCTTTGGCAAAACCATAAGCTAAATGGAAATAATTTAAACATAATTCCACAAAAAAATAATAGGTAGAACAGTCAGGTCTGACTGGCTAAAAACTTATTTTTGAAAGTTCCTGAAAACAGTGGGAAAACTGTTGAGTTCAGGGTAATGATCTTGTACTTAGTCTGTTATGAATAGTTTATCACGAGCCTGAAAATTATTTTCATTCCACTCTAAGCTTTCTGCAGTGTAGGAGACCCAGGTTTGATCTCTGGGTTTGGAAGATACCCTAGAGAAGGGAATGGCAACCCACTCCAGTATTCTTGCCTGGAAAACCCCATGGAACAGAGGAGCCTGATGGGCTACCGACATGGGGTTGTAGAGAGTGAGACACGACTGAGTGACTAACATAACATAAATATATATTTATTATGAGTTTAAAGAGAAAAAGCTAGAAGGCAATTTCCATTTTTAAAGTAGTTTGGTTGAAAAAGTTAAGCTTACTCATATATTTTAAAATCTGATTCTGCATTCATATAAATCATTTTTGAAGAGCAGTTGAAATAGTGACCAAAAGAGATGGCAAATCTTAGGGGAATAAGTTTGCTATTTTAATGTGAAAACTTCAATCAAATTAGACTTTCAGGAATAATGATGATATGATAACAGTTTTGCATAGCACACTAACCAAAATAACAAGCACAACAGAAAATAAAAGAATCTCCATTTATAAGGGATGCTAGTCCATTACCAAAATCCTGTACTGTAGAAGCTATATTGCTATTACAAAGATATTGATCTAAATAAGAGGAAGAGGCTCAGTTTTGACACATACTTTCCACAATCAAAAGTGGGATGCTGTTGGGGAAGAAAATCAAAAATCGTTTCTTTGGAGATAGGGTCCCTTGTAGTTTGGGTGCATTGTAGAAACATGGGTCACCATTTTGGATACCCTAGATCACAAGCTCTGTGACGTCAGTAACTGTAATGTTTTTGTTACAGCCTTATCACCAGTTTCTGGAGTATAATAAGGGCTGAATAAATATTTGTTGGATTAATACCTGGCATGGTTTTCCTGGCCACATAATGGCAGTGCTAGAAAGAGAAAACAAAATGGTAATGTCATTCCATTTAACCCAGCCTAGTTTCATAACCAGGAGTAAACAGAGGTTCAGTCACAAAAGCAAGTTAACCAGACAGATGTAAAAAAAAATATTATTCATCAAGTAAAAATTCTGTGAGCCTTATACCATTATGCTGATATACAATGCATTACTTTAATACGGAAAATTTCAGTTCAGTTCAGTCGCTCAGTCGTGTCCGACTCTTTGCGACACCATGAATCGCAGCATGCCAGGCTCCCTGTTCATCACCAGCTCCTGGAGTTTTGCTCAGACTCACGTCCATCGAGTTTCAGTGATGCCATCCGCCATCTCATCCTCTGTCGTCCCCTTCTCCTCTTGCCTGCCCCAATCCCTCCCAGCATCAGAGTCTTTCCAATGAGTCAACTCTTCGCAAGAGGTGGCAAAGTACTGGAGTTCCAGCTGTAGCATCAGTCCTTCCAAAGAAATCCCCAGGGCTGATCTCCTTCCAAATGCACTGGTTGGATCCTCTTGCAGTCCAAGGGACTCTCAGGAGTCTTCTCCAACACCACAGATCAAAAGCGTCAGTTCTTCAGCGCTCAACAATCTTCACAGTCCAACTGTCACATCCATATATGACCACTGGAAAAACCATAGCCTTGACTAGATGAACCTTTCTTGACAAAGTATATCTCTGCTTTTGCATATGCTATTCTAGCTTGGTCATAACTTTTCTTTCCAATGAGTAAGTATCTTTTAATTTCATGGCTGCTCATTATCTGCAGTGATTTGGAGCCCCCAAAAATAAATCTGACATTGTTCCACTGTTTCACCATCTATTTTCTCATGAAGTGATGGGACAGATGCCATGATCTTTGTTTTTGTTAATGTTGAGCTTTAAGCCAACTTTTTCACCCTTCCTCTTCACTTGCTTCTAGAGGCTTTTTTTGTTCGTCTTCACTTTCGCCATAAGGGTGGTGGCATCTGCATATCTGAGGTGATTGATATTTCTCCCGGCAATCTTGATTCCAGCTTGTGCTTTTCTTCAGCCCCAGCGTTCCTCATGATGTACTCTGCATAGAAGTTAAATAAGCAGGGTGACAATATACAGCCTTGATGTACTCCTTTTCCTATTTGGAACCAGTCTGTGTTCCATGTCCGTTCTAACTGTTGCTTCCTGACCTGCATATAAGTTTCTCAAGAGGCAGGTCAGGTGGTCTGGTATTCCCATCTCTTTCAGAATTTCCACAGTTTTATTGTAATCCACACAGTCAAAGGCCTTGGCATAATCAATAAAGCAGAAATAGATGTTTTTCTGGAACTCTCTTGCTTTTTTGATGATCCAGCGGATGTTGGCAATTTGATCTCTGAGTTCCTCTGCCTTTTCTAAAACCAGCTTGAACATCAGGAAGTTCATGGTGCAACGTATTGCTGAAGCCTGGCTTGGAGAATTTTGAGCATTACTTTACTAGCATGTGAGATGAGTGCAATTGTGCGGTAGTTTGAGCATTCTTTGGCATTGCCTTTCTTTGGGATTGGAATCAAAACTGACCTTTTCCAGTCCTGTGGCCACTGCTGGGCTGAGGATGACCCAAACCAGACTCTCTAAAATGGAGGAACAGCTGAAATCCAGGAGACTTAAGATTTGAAATAACTCAAAATATCATGCTTTTGGTTATTGCATTGTCCTGCTTCTTTTTCTGAGGAGAATGTAAGTAATCTTCCCAACGACTAAATTATAATAACAGATGTGGTAAGATAAAGTTAGATTAAAACACCACCTTGCTCTTTTCTTCTTTTTTTTTCTTCTCTGTTTCAGTCGCTAAGTTGTGTCCTTGGGACCCCATGGACCATAGCCCACCAGGCTTCACGTTGCTCTTCTAGATGGCCCTAAATTAATTAGAGTATTAAGAGAACTTCTCTAATGCACTTTTAACCAAAGACTTGATGATCCAGACCACCTCCTAATGGACTGCACAAAAGCTCTGTGAGACTCATAGGAAGTCAGCATGCAACCTAACCAGGGTCTGGTCTCAAGCTGTGTCCTATGGCATAAGAGGTCGTAGAGGGTTTAGAATGGACTCAAGATTTTATGGCCTTGCCTTCTGAGAATATTTTCTATATTGTATTCTGTATATGTTGTGAAGGTACAAACTCATCAAAAGTCATAACTGTACCTTATTTTGGTTAGACATTTGTCAATGTCACTTTGACAATACATTTTTTTTTTTAATTTTGTGGTAAAAAATATACAAGAGCTACTCTTTTAACAGATTTTTAAGTATATAATACAGTACTGTTAACAATGAACACCATGGTGTACAGAGGATCTCTAGATCTTTTTCATCTTGCAGGACTGAAATTTTATACCTACTCAACAGCAACTTCCATTTCTTCTTCCCTCAGCTCCTGATAGCCACATTCTACTTCCTGCTTCTATGAATTTGAGTACTTTAGAT